>NC_056745.1:906188878-906281378 GCF_019279795.1 Protopterus annectens
TGATTCTGTTTTGCAAATTGTACTGCTTTCTTACAGGTTTTTGTAATGTGTACATCCCTCTCAACCTCCTAGACCAACAAAGCTGGACTTAGCCATAAATAAAAGCGTGACAAAGGCCCAACAATGGGTAGAGTTTTTAAAAATTGTAGTCTTACACACTTATTTGTTAGAATAACAGGTTTTGCATTATTTTTTATGTTTTTTGTGCATTACTTTTTATGTTTTTTGTGAGGGACATGAAATCTGAAACTGAAATCTGTGTCATTATTTTCTAACTCAGTGCTGTCACATCTTGATGTAATTGCTGTTAAAATCATCCACCTTATACTTACTTACATTACCAAGTAGCAGTATGCAAGGGTATGCCATTCCTCTGTATTCTTAGACATTTATTTTTCTATTCCAGATTTAACACTTAGCATGGAAATTTGGCAGTTGCAAGAATTTTAGTTCAGGGCTGACTCTGTCTGATGCTAACAGTACACAGCCATTACGTGGGTAAGTAAAGGTTGTGAGCATTGCTTGGCATCAATGTTACTGTATGTATGTGCATAGGTGGTCAGCATGTGTGATATCTATTGTCTCTTGCTAGTGTGAGGGCATATTGTGCACGCCTATGTCTGCCTACACCCGCAGCAATTGGTGGTTCCCCCTCTGACTCCTCACCTGCGTATGGCTGTGTTGACCTTGCCAGTGGTGATAGGATGTGTGTGGCCTTTCCATTTGCTGTTCCTGATGAAGCTATTTTCTCAGGATGATGTTGTGAAGCATGTCACAGATGGTCAATATTTCAGTACATGTACAGGGATTGTACAGCAGTACTCTCCCAGATTTTTCTAGGCACCAGAAACATGACTTCAACAACCCAAACACATGCTCTATGATATTTCTTGTTTGAGTGTGTGCCTCATTATAGCATTCCTTCAGTTTGTGTGTGTGTGCATTTTTGATGGGTGTCATCAGTCACAGTTTCAGTGCATAACCTGCATCCTCCAGCAAATGAACCTGTGGGATATCCCCCCCCCCCCCAGTAAACAGCTCATACAGTTGAGAGTTGTGCCAGATATGTGAGTTGTAGTAACTCCATGGGTTTCCAGCACACACATTCAGGATGATTCCCTTAGCATTATACATAACCTGGCAGTTAATGCCCTTTCTATTTATGTACATCCTTCCTTGTTCCCTGAGTGGTGCTTTGATTTTTACATCTGTATAGTCTATAGTACCTAGGACATGAGGGTAGTGTGCTACAGGGTAGAAGTCCTGCATAGTTCTGGGTCTGCCCTCAGGTGTACTGGGAAACTATATGTGCGCATTGGCATTTTGTAGCATAGCATTCAGGAATTGATGGAGGATCCTAGATGCTGATGCTTGTGACACCCCCAGCATGTCCCCTGTTGGTATCTGGAAGGTTCTTGTAGCTAAAATTCTAAGTGTTACACATACCTTAGCCACCACTGTAATTGGTTCCCCTTGGTTTGCCCTTACTCCCAGTTGAGGATGACAGAGTTTGCAGAGTTCCTGTAGTGTGTCACTATCCACCCAGGAGTGCTCTATAATTTACACCTCATTCAGATTCTGAAAAGTTAAACACCCTTCTTCTTCTTGGCAGTGGTCTATTAGCAGCAACAGCAGCAGCAGCATAGACTTGGGTCTGCTGCACAAAAACATGAATACGAGCAACAACAGTCCCTAACATTCTTTCTATGTAGCCTAGTCTCTGTGGTTGTATTCCAATAGGTTTTGGAATTCACATGGAAAACCAGCACTGAGTCTACATGGTTGCTTTATAGCTTGCTGAATAGCTCCTCCAACTTGGACTGGTTGATTAGGATACAATTCAGCTGCTTATGTCGTAATTAGCATGCCACAATGTTTAACATGTTTACTTGGCTCTACATGCTGTGTACAGCCACTTACTGAATACAAAATTGTGCACTATTATGTGCCCATTGCTCCATGATGTGCACAAGGTGTTAGCATACTGTGTAGGCTTTATTGAATCCAGCCCAGTGAGTCAGGAGAGTGAATGTGATTGAAGTAAGGAAGTGAATGTAGAGGGAGAGTAAGGAGATATAAGGTATGAACAGGTTGTTGTTTGTCTTTCAGCTTTTCCCAATTAGGGGTAGCCACAGCGGAATTCTGGTCCACTAATGATTGACAGTAGATTTTTACGGTGCCAAGTTGCCAGCTCGATGCCCAACCTTCAACGAAGGCACGCCCATTCACGCATGTCTTTTGGAATGCCACTCAACCGCGGGGAGGACATGCAGACTCCACACAGAAGGTACTCCCCGCACTCCAGCTGAGATTAGAACGGGAGAACCTCTTGCTGTGAGGCAACAATGCTACTGCTGCACCACCGCGGATTATAAGGTATGAACAGGTACTTGTTCATATTTAGAGATATAGGTGCATATTCCATAAAGCCTACACTGTCCGCTAAAACTGTGTTCACATCGCTGAGTGATGCGTACATGGTAGTGCATAGTTTTGTATTCTGTAAGTGGCTATACACGGTGTGTACTCATTAGAATGGCTGAATCCCAAACTTTTAGCTTTGTGTAGCAGATATTAACATAGTGTAGGCACTACCTCAGAGTTTTTTTGCTAATGGATTGCAGCTGTGAATGGTTAGTGGGACGGAGAAGGAATACACAACAATTCAGACTCCCTTACTTGCAGTGGGTGTGTCAGACAGGATACAAAAGTTAAAAACACCAGTACGAGGCAACTAAATGGACCAAACTGGTAAAATGACCAAATGCAATGAAAAAGAATCAAAGGTCCAAACATCTCAAATATAAAAGCAGTTTATGATAACACACTCAAAACTTTCTAGCCCAATAGACTCTTTTTCAATGCAAGTTAAAAAATAAAGTTCACTGCTTCTTTTATACTATAACTAGCCCCTTTAATTACAAAATCAGTTAGTCAATTTAAATAAATCAATTTAAAATAAGGTTATCAAATTATCAAATAGCAGCAGTTTTATCAGTTGAATATTGCTGCTGTCTATCTGGTAATTTGATGACCTTATTTTAAATTGATTCATTTAAATTGACTAACTGATTTAGTAATTAAGGGGCTGGTTTTAGTACAGAAGAAACAATGAACTTTAATTTTAACTTGCATTAAAAAAGAGTCTGTTGGACTCAAACGTTCTGCATGTGTTATAATAAACTGCTTTGATATTTGATATTTGAGATGTTTGGACCTTTGGTTCTTTTTTGTTGGATTTAGTCATTTTGCCAGTTTGGTCCATTTAGTTGCCTCATACTGGTTGGTGTTTTTCACTTTGGTATTTTTATGTTTACTTGGACTTGGTGACACGTCTCTTCTTTGACCAGCCAACAATTATAATAATGGGAACACAGCCAAGTTGTTCCATTAATTTACTTCAGTGTCTCTTACAAGTTAAGTGAGAAGCCTTTTTATGCTCTATCTATGCCTCTTGGAATTAATATTGGAACCAATGAAACTGAAGTGACATTGAATAAAGAGGTGAACTTATACGAAAAAATACAGGTCCTTGGATCTCTCGTAGAACATTTCAAGAAACTCCAATGGCAAAGATTAAGTTTTACTGCATGTATTGAGAAAGGCATTATTCCTAGAGGCCTTAGGATCACTAAGATGCCTATATAGAGTAACAAATATCCGAACCTGTTGAAGAAGTGGCAAGAGTTAAATTTACAACTTGGTATTAATTACTTGAAGCTAATGAATGATTTTTTTGCTAATATTGAAAGTGAACTTGCATCAGAGGTTGGTAGATTAGAGGATAGCATTGTGCATTCTGTTGATTTTAATACTGTCCTACCTGATTGTCAAAGTATGCTTGATAGACTTAAGAACTTTGAGAACAAATTAATTGCTATAAAGAAATTTTTGCATGACATTAATGATTTTAGAAATGGAGACATTTTTCACTTTCCTAAACCAGAAAGACTAGCTTTTAATAAGATCTGTATATCTTTTAATGCTCAGGCATTTGCTTCTCTTAATACACAGATTCCCCATTATTCCACCAGTAGTACAGCTATACTGAATATGCCAACAGAACAGTCAAATAATCCTCAATGTGTGAGCATGGGACATTCATTTGTTGAGTTAGATGGTTTTACATTAATGGTTCTGACAATGGAAACATAATGGCCATGAAATTATCAAAAATACAGAGAAGTATGACGCTAGACAGTACACTTTGAATCAGGATGTTGCCAGCAACTCTAATTCTGAATTTATATATGTAGCTAATGAAGCCAATGGAAATAATCTTAATATGAATGTTTTTTTTGAAACAGAAACCTTTCCACTGCAACTGCCACTTCGTATTCAACAACCTGTTTGAGCCAAAAGCAGAAGATGAAGCAGAAAAGAAGGGAATACAGGAACTACCACACCAACTCAGATGGGACCCATAACCTTCATCAAGGTAGGACCAATGACCTGCAGCAAAAGGAACTAAATGTTAATGTTTATACAGTAAGTAGCAAACTTATCTAGTGTAATGCTTACTAATGCAGAACTTAAACTCTTGGATAAAGGCTTATTTTTTATTCCTTTTGCAGATGGTAATATTAGGGACTGTTTAACCGAACTTAGGATATTTGTTAGGAATTTAGACCTCAAAGTTATTTATAAAAATGCCACTTGCGATGAGAATAAAGTTATGAAACATTCCAGTACCTTCATAACTAACAGTAATTCAACTGTTAAAGCATGTTATAAAATGTGCAAAAATTACTTATATAAGATGTTTTTTGGCAGGAATAAAAATCATAAATATTATAATTTGAATGACGATGAAAGAAAAGCATTATTTGATTTATGTAGAATAAATTATATCATTATAATTCAGGCAAAGTAGTGGTAATGGGTGCTGCTCAGTATAATAGTTTTATGTATCATAATACTTTTAGAAAAATTAGTAAGAATTATGTTAATACTATTATTCATGAGATTAAAACTTTCTTCTATGATTTATTGATGGATTTAACTACTACACCTGAGATTTATAATTACCTCTATATAGCCAGTCCTATAGTCCAATTATATACGGCTTACCCAAGATTCATAAAAATTTGAGTAATCCACCTTTAAGATCAATTGTTTCTGGTAGCTAGTATTTAGAGAACCAGTTACATGACTTGCTTATGTGTAGTAATAGTTATATTAGAGACGCATGAAGGATTTTCTTGGTGCATTACATAATTTTTCACAAAGTAGTAGACATGAGAATAAAATCCTAGCCATTTTAGATATAACATCATGGTTCACAATGAGTCTGAATGATATAGGAGTTCAGTTTATCAGACAGTTTCTTTGTGCACATAGGGCTTATTCTGTGTCTAAGATCAAAACTATATGTTCTGTGTTAGAAGTCATATTAACTAATAACATATTTCTATTTAATAATTTCTTCCACCAGCTGCAGGCAGTAGCAATGGGTACCCCTGTAGCAAATAGTTATGCAAATTTAGTACTTGCAAAACGAGAAGAAATGCACATTTATGATATTGAAAATGCTGTAATTATTAGAATAATAATTTAATTTTTATAAGTGTTTTTGGATGATATATTTCTATTTTGAACTGTAAGTATTGAGAATTTGAAGTTGTTTGTTAGTGAACTGAATGAGACTACTAATTTCTTACTTTTGAATTAAATTTTTCAAGAGAAAAGATAACCTTTCTGGACATTACTGTTATGTATATGAACATCTCCTTTCATACAACTACACATAGGAAAAATGTACAAACAACTCAGTATGTTCAGACTAATAGTATGCATCCAAGACATATTTATAAGGGCATTGTTAAAAGCCAATTTCTTCTTGCAAGTAGATTAAATACTTCAGATGATGCTTTTCTTAATGAAGTAAGTAATACGGCAGATGATTTTCACTGTAGAGGTTATGATCAGAAAATTATAGAAGATAATATACATTTAGTGCATGTAGAGCATGAAGGTAAGAGTAGGCCCTATTTAAATGGTGGTAATTGTGTTACACATATAGATGGTACTGCTGTAAAAACCTGCAATAAATGGCCTATAGAAATTTAATGGATGCAGTAGTCAGGTTAAAACAATAATTCAAAGGAATTGGCCTATTCAATGCTCTGATAGTGAGCTTATGAGAATAGTAGGAGGAAAGCCTTTTTTTATTTATAAGAAAAAAAGAAATCTAAAGCAATTTTTATGTTACAATGATTTAGCATTTAATCAGAATGCAACCTATTTCTAGGAATCAAGCTACAGTATCATGTTGTAATTTTGTTTTTTTCTAACTATATTAATACTGGAAAGGAATTTATACATCCAATTACTAATCAGACTTTTGTTTTTAATATCTTTGCCACTTGTAATAGTGAAAATGTAGTTTATTTTGCTAACTGTGTGGTGTGTAATTCTTTCTATGTAGGCAAAACAAATCAAAACCTAAAGGATCATAATTCTTTACATCTCTCAGAGATTAGGAGAAAGATAGAAACCAATGCCTTACATAAGTATATTGCACAGTGTGATGACAGATATGTATTTAAATAAATTTAGAGTGCTACAACAAGTATTTTTAAAATGCAGAGAAGGCAATATTATAAATAAGACAGAATGTGCAGAATGTAAATGGATAAATTATTTTAGGGCAGCTACTCCACCAGATATTAATATAAGTAATAGTATTAAACCGATTTTGAAGCTGAAATAGAATTTTATCTGAGAGTTTTATTTGACTGGGCTGTAGAATGAAATATGTTTTATAGGTATTTTACATATTGTGTAGTTTTAATATGGTCACAATGTTTATTTATATTATTTATATTGCTATTTATACAGGTTTTAAAGCTGAATATTGCTGTTATCTATATGGTAATTTGATGACCTTATTTTAAACTGATTTATTTAAACTAATTAATTTTGTAATTAAGGGGTTGGTTATAGTATAAAAGAAGCAATGAACCTTATTTTTTAACTTGCATTGTAAAAGAGTCTATTGGGTTTGATTGAAAGCTTTGCATGTGTTACAGTAAACTGCTTTGATATTTCAGACATATGGACCTTTGGTTCTTTTTTGTTAGACAGGGTACACTTACAAAGTGTAGAAGTAATTGTATCAAGGTTTTAAATGGAAGTGAGAAGCACACATTTCTCAATTTCTGTTCACTAATATCCAAATCCCTCTCCCTGCCTTTGTTGAAAACTGTATATTATTGTCATTTAATATTCTCATACATTTTAAGATGATACAAAATGCCTTACAGACTGCATGTCTGAGATCACTGCTCAGATAAGAGAAGAATGAACAACACAACACAAAGATAGGACAGAGCTGCATTGCTGCACACAATATTCACAAATGGTCGTGTGGTCAGTCATTGCACTAAATATGTAACTAACACATGTATAAAGAACTAAGAGTGTGCAAGTGTGATATGTCTTGTTAATACTGTGGATGAAATGCGACTTGCTTGTATGCACAATGATTTGTATTCCTGCTGCAAAGCTGTTTCTGTGGGAAAGAGGGATAACACACCCTTACTGTGTTTTATAGATTCATTGGTGTGACAGTTCAAATCCAGACTTGTGTAAAAATCTACAATTTGTACTAACATTTATTTTGTAATGTTGTTTATTGTTTTTTTTTTTAATACCAGTATTTCCATGGAGCGCAGCTTAGTGCAAGCACAGAAAATGGATAAATAGAATAAGTGTCATCTAATGTACTTCTATGATAAACAATACATAAACTCCACCCATGAATCATGTGTGTGTGTGTGTGTGTAGCACAGCTGCTAAACACGGTGATCCACACAGTATATAGACCGAAATACAAAAGGTGGGGGTGTATCAATATTCATCAAGGATATCCACACCTCCAGGTTAGTGGCACAGCACGATGCTTCAGAGATCATCCACATGCAACTAACGATAGGCAAAACTGCAATTCAAATTGTAGCTTGCTACAGATCACCCACAATGTTCCAGGACCCCCATTCCACATTTCTGGAAACATTGTGAAACATAAAGGTCCTACCAAACACCCTAATATTGGGTGATTTCAATTACCCAAACATTAACTGGGAAAACTACTCAAGTACTAACTCCCTTGCCCAACATTTCTTAGAATTTATAAACTCAAATGCCCTGGATCAACTGGTCAACACTCCCACCAGAGGTGACAACATATCGGACCTGGTCATCACCAACATGGGCGAACAGTGTTCCACACCAGAGGTCAACCCCTTGCTGGTTAGATCTAACCATAAACAAATCACTTTGGATATCCACATTCCGCCCCCACCCCTGGACAAGGAAACCACTGTGAAAAACTTTTCAGAAGCAAAATTCACATTACTTAAGACCGAGGAGGAAAGTTTCAAAGCCCCCATGCTAAAGGATAACACTGTTCAAGCTGCAAAATCCTTTACTAATACATTCTAGCCCGGTCAACAAATATAAAATAAATAAATAAATAAAATAAATTCTATGGGCACCTACAAGAATGCATAGATTGTGCTATCCCAAGCAAAACCAAGACTCAGGCCTCCAAGAAAAGGAACCAGCCTGATGGACCCCTGCCATAAACAAGCTATACAATAGAAAGAGGAAACTAGTACAGAAAAGAGTAAAATCCCAAGAAGGGAAGACATCACTGATCAGTATCAGCAAGAAACTATGATCCCTCATGAAAATCATCCAAGGCAAGCGTCGAAAGAAAAATTGCCAAGGACTCCAAAGATAACCACAAACATTCTTTAGCTATGTCAAGAATCTAAGTGGCAATGCTCAGATCTGCTCGGAGTTAGTGCAGAATAGCACAAAATACACTGAACTGACCGATATCGCCAACATCCTGGCAGACAGGTTCAGTGCAAACTTCACCCCCCTTTCACCCCCAAAAATGCCCATAACCATACCAGAAGAATGTAGAGCCCCTGAAATCACACACACTCAGGTTAAAACAGCCCTCTCCAAAGCCAAAATCACAGCATCAATAGGACTGGATGGTGTCCCAGGCTGCATCCTATACGAGCTCAAAGATGAACTAACCCCTCACCTAAACACACTGTTCAAACTCTCCACAGGCTATGTACCCATAGAGTGGCACACAGCAACAGTTATTCCACTCCACAAAGGTGGAGCCACAACAGAATCCGGCAACTATCACCCTATAAGCCTGACTAGCTTAGTCTGCAAGGCTCTGGAGTGCATCATCATGGAACTCATTAACAGAGACATTGGGAACCTCCAAACAATGGACCCTACCCAGTTCAGCTTTGTTAAGGGTAGATCATGCCTCCTAAACCTGGTGAACTTCTTTGAGACAGTTACCAAGGTTATACATGAGGGAAAGGTGGTACACACAGCCTACCTAGACCTCGCAAAGGCCAACACCATTCACCATTCTGGTATTATAGACAAGCTCACCAGCCTGAACATAAACCTCTACATCACAAGATGGGTTGCCAACTGGCTCACGGACAGAACCCACATGGTGAAAGTTGCAGGAGCTAGGTTCGACTCTAAACCGGTTACAAGTGGCTTTCCCCAGGGCTCAGTCCTAGGACCCTTCCTGTTCAGCATATACGTCTCAGAGGTACAGGCAAGCACAGGAGGACTATGGCTGACCAAGTTCACAGACAACTGCAAACTAATGGCTATAACTGGCTCTCCAGCTGACACAGACATCCTCCAAAAGTGTCTCACTGAGATGGATACCTGGTGTCAAAATCATGGCCTCAAGCTAAATGCCAAGAAGTGCATAGTCATCCCCTTTGGAAAAAACAAAGTACCCACAAACTACCACATAGGTGGTGGTAGTCCCCTAAATATGGAAAACTTAATAAGGGATCTGGGGACCCAAGTAGATAGTAATCTCCCCTTTGATAATCACATTGCCAAAGAGGTTAGAAAATCCTTCTATGTGGCCCACCTAATCACAAAAGGGTTTGCATCCAGATCAAAAGATGTCATTGTGCCCCTCTACTCATCACTCATCAGACCCATAAATAGAGTACAATGCCCCATGTGTTATGTACCTTACAAGACACCTACAACAGCTGGAAAGACCATGGAAGTACCTCACCAAGAGGATCACTGGCCTCAAACAGATGCCCTATGCAGCTCAACTGAAGAAACTCCATCTGTACTCGGTTGTATACCACCTACACAGAGGTGATCACTGCCTGACATTCCATGTCCAACCCAGAATTGATGGACATGCTCCACCTAAAGAAAACCTTATCTTCTCAAGCGACATGATCTAGGATCTAAACCTCACCACAACAATAAATAGGACGTGCTGGAGGGATAGATTCCTGTTCCAGAGACTTCCCATGCTTTGGAACAAGATTCCAATCTATATTAGGCAGAGCTCCTCACTAACACTCTTCAAGAGAAACCTTGACGAGTGGATAGGAAACAGAAAGTTTACCCTGGGGATCACTTCAGTGGCTCTGCTGGACAGAGGCATAGGGAACTAATCAAAGGGGGTGGCGAAAGCCAACACATTCTGGCTAGACTTATAAATGCCTCCGAGCAGATAGCCTAGTACCTACCTATGAACCTATGAACCTATATACTGTCTGTAGATCACAGTTCAAGTTCCACCTTTGTCATTTAAGGATGAAACATAATAAACACTCCTCACAAGGATAAAACAGTGTGACCTTTGTTTGTCATGTTTGTGTGGTGCTTACTTTCACACAAAACTGGCTTAATGGCCAACATATGAAGCAGACAGAACACCTGCAGTTAGGAAGCAGAAATTCTCTTTTGCTTTCCATTGCGCAAACCCGCTAAGCAGTGTTAGGTGGCGGTTAGCCTTCCCCAACACCTACAGATCTAGAACACCTGCAGACAGGAAACAGACAGTAGACAGTTTCAAAATAGATACATTGTATCCTCTATTTTTTGCTGCCATGCAAACATGCTAAGTGGTGTTGCGCAGCAGTTAACACATGTATTTAATAATGACAATTAAAAAATATACAGCTGTTTCATAACTGTTCCTGTTGCAGCAGGTGTAAGTGTAGGGTTGCAATAAATGTGAGCCTGGGTACTAATGTAGCACACTCCCAATTTTATTAATGCTTACCCATTCAATTTAAAAAACAAATAAAAAAATTCAAGCATAATTATAAATAATAAGTATGTAAAGCAGTGGAGCTCATATGAATTATATGTGTGACAGAGGGTGTACTGAATATTATATTCCTGTAATTATAATTGCCTTCTCTTGGATGGCCTTCAGACCTCAATGATAGTCATACACACACATGAATGCATAAACTAGGGCCTTGTCAGGACACACGTATACCTGGTTAACTCCTCGCTCTCTCGTGTGTGTGTGTGTGTGTGTGTGTGTGTGTGTGTGTGTGTGTGTGTGTATGTATATATATATATATATATATATATATATATATATATATATATATATATACACACACACACACACACACACACACACACACACACACACACACACACACACACACACACACACAGGTCTACTTCAAAATATTAATAAGCCCCCCTGCACCCCCACACCCCCCACTAATTAAATATACTGACTCCAAGATCACACTATACCGAGGAAAACAGTAAATATACTGTTCCGCACTGTACAGCAATCTCCATTTAAATGGTTTGAAGTTTCAAAAGTTTGATATTATGGTCTCGACCATAAGAAATTTGAGGTTTTGAAACTTCAAAATTTAGAAGTTACTCAAAATTAAACAGTCAACATATACAAGTTGCTGGTTGGATGCCTTAAAGTCTGCAAAGTATCTGGGGCCTACTACTTGCACAGACCTACCACAGCTGAATATTTTAACTCTTCATACTCTAAAGTGTCTGAAACTGGTAGAACAGGTTTCTGAAATATGCTGGACAAGAAAAAAGAGAAAGAGATGTCAGAGAACAAGAAAAAGAGGTTGCAGAGCAGGTATTGATGTAAAGTTAAAAGCAAACCCATACAGGCCTGTACTATCAACTATACTGCTAGCTAATGTGAGATCACTGGATAGCAAGATGGACTACTTGAGCCTGGAACTCTCCAACAAGAACAAGGTGAGAAATACTTGTTTATTTTTTATTACTAAGACATGGCTGCATGACAAGATAAATGATAGTGCAGTAAACTTAGAGAAATGTACACTGTTTCATGCAGACAGAAAACATACACTGTGTGGAAAGGCCAGAGGAGGTGGAGTCTGCATCTATGTTAACAAAAGATGGTGCAGCAACAGTGAAATAATTATATCACACTGCTGTGAAAACTTATAATAGAGTTCCTGTCCATTAAATGCAGACCATTTTATTTGCCCAGGGAGCTGAACGGGGTAAGTGTAACAGTGGTGTATATCCCACCTAGTGCTAATACCACTGAGGCTCTAAATAAACTATGCAATCGCATGAGTGAGGTGCAGAGCAAATATCCTGACTTTGTACACATGGCAGCTAGTGAATTTAATAAAGAAGATCTGAAAGAAGTACTCCCACACTACCATCAGTATGTGGACTTTCCTACAAGGGGTGATAATATCCTGGACAAGGTGTACATAAACTTAAAGCTTATAAGGTAAGGAACCTTCCACAAATGGGAAACTCTGACCATTATACCATCTTGCTATTGCCAGCTTACAAACCTGTACTGGTTAGTGAGAGAAACCCACAAAGAATCAAATCAGGGTATGGCCCGAGGGTGCTATAGTGGCCCTCCAAGACTGCTTTGAAAGAACCAACTGGGATATGTTCAAGGAGGCAGCCACAGTGAATCAGCATCTGAACACCGATGACTACACTGAGGTAGTGATGGCATACATTTCAAACTGTGTTGATGGGGTAACAAATACCAAGAGTATCACTATTAGAGCTAACCACAAGCCATGGCTCACCTCTAAGGGATATGAGCTTCTGAAGGAGAGAAACACATCTTACAGGGTGAAGGACAAAGCAGCCCTATCTGTAGCAAGAGGTAATCTGAGGAGAGATATAAAGCAGGCTCAGAGGGAGGCAGAAAGACACAGTGCCACTTTGAAGACATGAAGGATGCAAGGAGATTGTGGCAAGGCATACAGAAGATCACTGACTGCAAAATCAGGACAGCATCAAATTCCTGGACAGTTTGAACATCTTATTTGGTAGATTTGAGGAACGAAACAACACGTTGACACTAAAGCTACCCACTGATGAGAAGGATGAAGCACTCAGCCTCAGCACAGAGAAAAGAAGAGAGCTAAGGATAGTGAACCCCAGTAAGGCTGCTGTCCCAGACAACATACTGGGCAATGTGATAAAAGGTTGTGCTGATCAACTATGCACAATGCTCAAGGAAATATTTAACACATTTCTTTCCATGACAAAAGTACCCTCATGCTACAAAGAAACTAACATCATCCCACTACCTAAGAAAACCACTCCCCCCAGCCCTAATGACTACAGACCAGTTGCTCTGACATCCACTGTTGTGAAATGTGTTGAGCAGCTGATCAAAAAGCATCTTTCATCATGCGTACCTCCTGATTTTGACCCTTTACAGTTTGTGTACAGAGCTAACCGATCCACTGCTGGTGCCATATCAGTAGCACTACACATCTCCCTTGAGCATTTAGAGGGCAAAGACAACTAAGTGAGTATGCTGCTCATAGACTTCAGCTACGGTGGTACCAATGCAGCTGATAGAAAAACTGGCACACTTAGGAATCAGTAAACATCTCTGTAACTGGATCCTGGACTTCCTGACTGAGAGACCACAGAGGGTGTGTTCAGGTCAGAACACATCAAAGTGAATCACGATTAACACCAGGGTTCTATAGGGATGTGTTCTCAGCCCACTGTTATTCACCATCCTGATGCACAACTGCTATGCTAAGCACAAGTCCAACCATATCATCAAGTTTGCTCATGACACCACAGTCATGGGGCTCATCACAAAGGAGGATGAAAGGGCGCACAGAGAGGAGGTGGCATCTCTGATCAGCTGGTGTGAGGGGAACAACCTTGGCCTGAATGAATGAAGACCAAAGAGATTATCATTGACTTCAGAAAAAAGAGAACAAACCACCCAGTGCTCAGGATCAATGGTGAGCAGGTGGAGAGGGTTAAGAGTATGAAATTATTGGATGTACACATATCAGAGGAACTCTCATGCATGGGAAACACCAGCCAACTGGTCAAGAAAGCACACCAATGCCCCCACTTTTTAAGAAGGCTGAAAAAAAGATAAGCTTCCTCCTTGTGTTCTCTCCACCTTCTGTAGAGGTGCAAAAGAGAGCATCCTCACCTGCAACTTCACAGTGTGGTTTGGAAGCTGCACAGTTACCAAAGATGCTACAAAGAATGGTGAGGGTTGCAGAGAAGTTAACACGTTCCAGTCTTCCATTGATATAACATCTTTATTCTGCAAGAATCATCCAAAAGGCCACCAAAATAATACAGGACAACATGCATCCTGCACTTGGACTGTTTAAGCATTGGGCATCAGGCAGGAGTTATTGCAGCATCCGCTGCAGGACTACAAGATTCAGTAACAGTTTCTACCATACAGTGATTAGACTTCTGAACTCGGGCACTAGTACCAGGGGTCTGGACACATAATAAGTCAATTTTTATTTATTTGTGCAATATATACTTACATATATTCCACATAAGTGCAATATTTATTTATTATATCCATAGTATTATTTAGCTCACTCAAGTGCAATATTAGACAAATAACTTAGGCATTTCAATCTGTAGTGTGTTTTGTATTACTTTAAATGGGGTAGTTAATTTAACTCAGGGGAGAGTATTCTTTTCATATATGAGTGTTGGTAAATTTTTTTCCTCTTTCTTGCATATATTGGGAGTAGTATTGTATTTGTTAGTTACGTTTATTCCTCTACATGTATGTGTTGTTTCACTTTCCTTTGTAATCTCAAGAATTGAGCTGATGCACAACATTTCATTTAGGCTACACATGTGTAGTTCTAAATGACAATAAAGTTTTGACTTTGAATTTGACTTCAGAAGTAGACCCATATATATATATATATATATATATATATATATATAAAATATGTGTGTGTGTGTGTGTATGTGTGTGTGTGTGCATGGGATCACTTCTTAATCTCAAAATACTGAAAGAACGACTTTCAGTATCTCAAAACTAATATCGCGAAAGTGCAGTTAACCGAAACTGCTCTTTACCAAGTCTTGCATTATCAAATGTGCTGTTGAGGTGGTGTGTTGTGGTGTGTATTTGCGGTGCATTGTGGTTTGGGAGTGAGATATGGTGGACAATGTGTGGCTGTGTATGGAGATTCAGGTAAATTGCTAGTGTTTAAGGGTTTTGGGTAGAGTTTTTTGTTCTGTAGTGTTGTGGGAAGTTTTGGGAGTTGAGTGGATTACATGGGTGAGTGTATGTGTGTTACTGTTGAAGGCGGTGTGTTTTTTGAATGTGTAGTTTGTGTGTTTTTCATGTGTGTGTGTAAGTGTAGAGTGCATGGCAGTAGGTTATTAGTGTCTTTTGTGGTAGTGCGACCTCGGTGTTGGTATATATAATTAGCGGGGATGTGGGAGTGCAGAATGTATAGGTTTTGTAGGTGTGTGTGCCTGGTGTTTTAGTATATGTTTAGAAATAATGTTTTAATAAGATGTATTGCAACTTTAAGTAATAGGTGATTTGTTTCTTGGTTCCTGATTGGATGGTTTGCATTTAAATAGTGGAGGGAAGACTGTTTTAATTAGGTCTGATGAAGCTACCTTAATGGTAGTGTAAGTGCTTACCATTGCTTTAGAATTCTTGTTTCAATAAAGTGTTTGTGTTCTACCGTGGTGTGCACCCAGTTTCTTTTTGTCTAAAGTTAAATGAAGTAACAGGTACAGCAGCATCCAAACTCAAAACTAATGCCAATTGTCATGTTACCCTTCTTAGTTCATAAAATGTCTCTTTGGCACTGTTGCTCTCCACTGAAACATCTGCAAACTTATTTGACCTGGTTGTTTGGTTTGCACACTAGTAGTAAATGTGATAACATGAATTGGGAGGTAAGCACTGTTAACTATTGCTGTTTTCCCTGGTTGGACATGTCTGGAGGTAGAAGGGAAGGTGCCCAATTTAGGGCATAGAGACGGGGTATTGAAGAACCAGACTTCTTACTAGACTCCTTGTAAAGTGTCACAACTGAGGGCTCTTGCAGGGGGACTATACCAGCTCCCAGTACAAGTCTGAGGCATGGAATAGTCCGGCCAAGCCTGTCTCCAGTGTGACTGGCATTCCACACTCTAAAGAATGGTGTAGGCACCACTATAATGACCTCAAAAGGTGCAAGCAGGATATACTCAACCAGTGACTGGATGAATTTAGGACTGCTGACATCCCACAGTTCTGTAAGTATACAGATACAGAGAAATAAAACTAGATAAAGAGCTGCATATATGCAAGACTGGCACACTTAATGCTCTTCTCTTGTTCTCTTTTTATTCCACAGCCAACCAAGAGATAATGGCAAATAGGGAGGCTCATGCTAAGCATCTAGAGAGACAGAGGGAATCAAGAGGTATGTATGCAGCACAATGTAACTATTATTTTATCTAAAGTATTGCTCATATATACAGTAGCAGCAAATTAAGCATGCATATCCTAACTGTAAAAGCAAGCATGCATGCTTCAGTCTGTAGCATAAGCCAACTGTAGGAGTCAAGTATAATATTGTAGTCAGATGTTGTGGGTTCAAATACCACAAGTAACAAATATATAGTAAAATCCTTTAAAAATATTACATAATTTAATTCCAACAGAAGTGGCATAAATGCCCTGCTGTTAACTTAATCTGTATAATTTGACCACACATATGTGCAATATATACACATTGCAAAGATTACTCTGAGCACTCATTACTTATAGTTTGTAGTTGTTTAAGAAGCATACTTAAATGTAAAAGTAGAGCTAAATACTTTTTTTTACTTTGATAATGCATTGTATGTCACATATGATGGTACTAATTATCTCTTTTATCTCTTGCCCCAATCCCCTCTCTTTTTTCTTTTTCTTTGTGTCTTCAAAACGTTTCCATGTCATCTATTTCTGACAACTCACAAAATGCTTTACAGCACAGGGAGGTAGGCTAGGCCCCATGGCTCAGCCTGTCCCCTGCTTCAAGAGCTCCTGCACTGACACCCAGCACATCTGGGACCCAACCTGGCAGTACTGCCTCTGTACTAACTGGGCCCTCCACATCATGTAGCACTACCTCGGTAGTTGGAGCTGTCATACCTTCCAGGAGTACTGGTGGAGGTGGGTATTTTATCACCTTCCAGGAATTGTCAGACTTGGTGCATGGGTTCTACACAGAACCATTGGTGCATGCCTATGCCAGATGGAGAGGATGCTCTTTTTTGTGATTCATAGGAAAAGATGCCAAGCATTCAAACAGCCAGTGGAGTAAGGGGACAGTGATGACAGTCCTGCCAGTGAGGACTAGATTGTCACTGTCACCAGGTTTGACAGGCATGGGCATCCGTTGTCCCCTCCCTAACCCCTATCACTGTGTCCCCCAACCTGTCTTGTCCTTCACCATCCTACACTACTTACCTGACCCAGAAATACCTACACCCCTTATCCAAGATTTCTCTCTTACTCAAGTAAAAAAAAAATGGGCACTTGTCCCACAAAAAAAGATCATCCCATACACAGCTCTCCATGTCACACATGTCTTCTTGACACACTTGATGTAATCCAATTGGATATATGATTTTGCTGTCACCCTCCTTGTTGAGGTGACAGTCCAAATTCAGCTAATATTCTGTCCATATTTTCATTTTACACTGTTGAAGAAGTAGATAGTTATGGTTCTTTCCTACCTCCCTCCTGCACATTCTTATATTGCTTTCCCTTTGTTCATCCCCTGCTTACTCCCCATTTCACCACTTTCCTATCTACTCCATTTTAACACCTTTACTCTGGTCAAAAAATAGAATCACACAACACACACATAAGTAAAAAACAAACAAAAAAAAACAATGAAGCCCATCACTTTTTGTCTTCTGTGTTTGCGTGGAGTTTGGCATCATACATAAAGGCCGATGAATGGGTCTTCAGTGGTATGGTTACCTCAGGGCAATGCTGCTTAAACACACTGCACTAAGGTAACACACAGTGAAAGACAAATCAGAGAAATAACAAAAAAACAAACAAATAAAATAAACAAATGACAACTGAGGAATACTGTTGAACAAATTTTACTTAAGTGCTTTTCGTTCAGCAAATCACTTGAACTTCTTCAGATACAGACTAAATTTACTAACACTGCTGAAAAATCCCTCTTAAAAAATCACATGATCACCACCTATCATCTTATAGGTACAAAACAAACTTATAAAATAAAAATATATTATAAAAAATATATATTATAAAAAATACAGAATACAAAATTACTCAAAAACAAGCATGTGCATTTTTACATTTTATCCACATAACTACATAAAATTATACATACGCATATGCACATATACTTATATGTATATGTATGGTTTCACTTCAAAATGTCAACAATTCATAACATCTAATTTCAAAACAGTGACACCATAAGATTGAAAATTCAAGACATCTAAAACTCATATCCATTTCAGACATGCATCCCAACATCCAGTGCTGATATCATCCATGATAAATTGTCCTACAGCATTGTAAAAGTCAGATGTGCAGTGGCACTTGCATGAAGTGCTGAGTTTTCTAGTTGATGTGCTTAGTTAGGTAAAGGTTTTAATCTCACTGTAGTCATCTGGTGTGTGTCTATCTAGTTAGAAGAGCATAGCTGTATATCCTACAGTCATCAGTACAATCCCATGGAGTACCAGTACTTTGACAGTTGTACATGCCTACACATCCTTTTCACCCAGGCATCCCATTAACTTCTGTCAAACATCCATTGCTGATGTCATCTACTATAATTTGTACTGCAGAATTGTAAAGATCAGACTTCTGCTGTGGCACTTGCATTAACTACTGTGCTTTCTAGTTGGTGTATTTAGTTAGGTAGGGGGTCTAATCTCACTACAGTCAACTAGTGTGTGTGTGTGTGTGTGTGTGTGTGTGTGTGTGTGTGTGTGTGTGTGTATGTGTTTGTTTGCCTATCCAGAAGAGCATCACTGTGTATCCTGCAGTCATCAGTCCAAAACCTTGGGCTCCCAGTTTTGACAGTTGTACATGCCTCCACTTCTATTTCATTCTGGCTTCCCAACATCTTCTCTTAAACATCCAATGCTGATGTCATCCACCATAAACTGTCCTGTAGCATTGTAAAATATTGACTTGTGCTGTGGGTCTTGCATTAAATGCTGAGTTTTCTAGTCAGTGTACTTAGACAGGGGTTTTGTTCTTACTACAGTCAACTGGTGTGTGTTTGTTCACTTGGTTGACATTCAAGAGACCATTTAACACCTGCATGTGGAGCATTGCTATTACCATCCTCTTCTCACCAGACACTGCTGATGTTGTCACTTATAAAGTGCTGTCTGATGCTCTCCACATCGGACTTGTGCTGTAGCACTTGCATTAAATACTAAGTTCTCTGTTTGAACTTAGGCAGGGATTCTGTTCTAATTGCAATCAACTGATGTGTGTGTTTGTTCAGTTGGTTGACATTCAAGAGGCCATTTTACACCTGCATGTGGGACCCTGCTATTACAATCCTCTTCTCACTAAACTCTGCTGATGTCATCAGCTATAAAGTATCCTCCAACACTTTAAAAGACAGAATTGCGATGTGGTGCTTGTGATAATTACTGTGCTCAGTAGATAATTAAGTAGGGGTTTTGTTCTTACTACAGTCAACTGTGTGTGCATTCAGCAATCACTATGTTGACAATTTTAGAACAATATGTGAGTCCACAGCTATGTGTGACCCTCCTCTGAACATCATGTTGTAGCATACGATGATTATGTCATCCTGCATGACATGCACTCTGACAGTATTCAAGATAAACCTGTGCTGTGGTAGTAATATTAACTGCTGTGTTTGCAAACTACTTTAACTACACATATAGGTATTTTAATCTGGCAGCAGGCAACATGTGTGTTTATTCATAACTATCACTTTAGAAACAATTTTATACAGGGATCTGACTCCACATCCATGCCCTATGCTCTTCCCAAAATGTTCTTCTCAGCATACAATGATGCCCATACTCCATAAAGTGCAATGTGACAGTGTTACCATCAAACATATGTGGTGTTGCTACTGTGACATTGAATGGCATTCATAGTCTATGTCTACACAGGAGTAATATTCAAATCAGGCCCAGTCTGCTGCTGTGTGTGTGTTTGATGGTATATTATGGTCATTGTATGTTCTTTGCAATAGCTCTTCATTTCACTACCACTTGGGGTACCTTCCACATAGCCCTATGTATCCTCCTATTTCCTCTGTCCACATGACATACTTCCTGCAGAAGATTGGAGGATATCCTCATGTCAAATATGCATATACACATCATGAAGCAGAGTCCTTCCATGAGCCTCTGCAAGCCATCTTCAGACCACTGCATGTGTGGTTGCTAATTCTGTCATGTTGTGGTGCACATTTCCCATATGGACAGTGGCAGGATGTAATGCAATCCAACAAATATGTACACATATAATAGTCTTACTGTCTTCCATAGTATAGATTTAGGGATTTTTATTTACGTGGTATAATAATGGCTAGGATTTCATGTTATGTTGGTCATTAGCCTAATAATGCCCTATGACTCTATGAACAATTGACATGTTAATATTGCTGTCATTGACATGTGTTATATTGAGGTGTGGATGTACAGTATGACTACAACAGGGTATTACAATCTGTGATGTGAGCGAATGTATTGATGGCCATTGATACCATTGCATTATATGCTCCTTCTACAACAGCTGTAGTAATATGCCCCCTGAGAACTGTTGACATGGTATGATACACTTGTATGTATACTGTTGGCATATTAGGGGATGCGTTGTAGTGGAGCAGATCAGCTGTTTACACAGTTCGCATTCCACCATCACAATGACACTTTCAGCATGGCATAGGTGTGCTTATGTCTACATACCATCATTACATGCTCTGTGACACACATCAATATAAATTCATATTGATTACATGGTCACATACGTCTTGCCTCATAGAGTTGTTATGCACAACCAATGTATCACATGTTTTGATACAATTACAATGTACAGTGACTGTACTATTAGATTGTTATGCATTTAACTGTTTTCTGCCTTATATGTTATCATTCTATCATATGTGACCCAACTCCTTATTTGCAATCAATTGTCACTCTGTAAAAACCTATGTATTCACACTGCAACTTCTTGGACCTTTTTTCCCCAGGACTCTGCTGAAAATGGACACCTGCTGCCCAGTCGGATTTATCCTGGTAAAATAAATGTTAAATAAAAATAAATAAATAAATTACAACCCTTTGGAATTCATTGTATGTGCAGTTGTGTTGCTATACTCAAGACTTACTGAGGTGGTCATCAGCACCGTTGTGTCACTATTACCATTTGTGTTAGGAATATTATGCATGAGACACAAACAAGTGATCTGTAATGTGCCTGATATGGCATCAGGCTTCTCAGACACAACTTGTCCATGAAACATATATAGGCATATGTTGTGCAATGATGTAAGTATATGATGTTGGTACAGTTGTACGACTGTGTGCATCGTACCAGTGTGTGGTATGTGATGAATGAAACAATGTTGTATTTGTAGGTCTTTTCACAAATCATTTATTCTGATACATTTGAAATGCTAGTTGGAATACATAACTAAGCACAGATCTGCATGTGGATGCCACCAACATACCCAAATGGAGCAAACAGACAATCCGCTAGCTGACAGTTTGTCTCACACGTCACCACCTGTTACCACTGGCCATCAGGCACAGTATACATGAAAACATTACTCACTTTCTATTCTAAGGAGAGCAGCACATCTGGGTGCTCTCTACATCTAGTAACACAGAAACAATGGGTCCTGTTAACATCACAGGTTGCTACAGAGTAGCTCAAAACATGGACCTACCAGACACGGTTGGATCCATACTTCAGCACAGCCTCGAGACAGAATATGTTCCCATAGAAGGGTGTACATCAACATGCATCATTCTGACTGTGGGGAGAACATCACCTGATGCATGCATGTATAGACACATCCTGTCTCTCCAAATCTGTGGTAGACCAACAAGTCAACAAGGACCTTTTCTAAACGGACACAGGTAATATCCCAACTGTGTGTGAAAGACATGTGTGATTTGTTCAGGCCACATCATGTCTGTTACATCTGTTTGATGCCCTCAAGAAGGTCAACAAGTGCGTGCATGATGACAACACTATCATCCTGTATAACTTGACCTGGCCAAAGCATTTGACACAAATCCACACTGAGGTATTACTGAGACACTGTCACAACTGGCCACAAACACTTATATCACCAAGTGAGTAGACCACTGGATCACATACATGACAGATAAATATGTTGAAGTGTATGAAGTGACCTATATCTACAGTCCGGTGATCAAGTCCGTACCTCAGGGCTCTGTGCTCTGCCCTTTTCTGTACATTATTTATGTATCAGACATCAAGAAGTACACATCCTTTGTCCAAACAGCTTTGTGGAGGACTGCAGATTGTGGACAATCACTGAATCCAAGTGTGATATTAGTATAATACTGACAGTATCAACAAACACAAAGGATTGCTGCCACAGCCATGAAAGCACAGGCGAGGAACAAAAATCATGGGGGATTTGTTACATTATAAAAGCAAATGCACAACCTAATTATAATATAGATAGCACACCCCCATGAGCAGACCAGTAGGTATATGACCTGTGTACTCAGGTAGATGGTATGCGGAAAGTTCACCAGCATGTGCCCACAGTGGGGACTACTCTCTTGTATGTAACACAAGTCCTACGTATGTGCAGGAGCCACATCAAAGGGCATTATAGTTCCATACTTTTTAGCCCTCATCACACCAATAACTGAGTACAATCCATCCTTTTTCATGTACCTCACAACATATCTTCCAGGGATGGGTTATCCAGATGTACCACATTTGCTACAGTGACCTCCCACACATCTTATTGGCCATATGAAAGTATTATTTTTGTTGCATACACTTTACCGGTTGATGGTGTGGAACCCCCAAAGTATACAAGATGCACGTGATATATGTTCCTTTGATGCACATAGTAAATACATAGCTGATTGACAATATTGACAGCATGGGTGGGTCTACTTCTAAAGCTCGACTCTCAGATGACCGACTTTCAAAATCCCAAAATGAAAATAATGTAAGTTCAGAAACCTGAATGCAGATTTTTTCCAGGGAAGTAAATAAGTGGCCAACCGTAAACGAAACTCATGACTAGGTAAGTAAAACACAACTAAGTGGTGGGCTACACTCCCACACCCCCAGTGTGAGGGGCTGTGCCCCCCACACACCCTAACTAAATATACCTGGGATTGCACTACAGTGAAGAACAGGGCATGTTGGCCAGGGGTTTACTTACCCTAGTGAATAGTCAACATTTGGGTTTATGAACTTTCGTAACTTTTGTCTCGGGTTTTGAAAGTCGGTCATCTGAGAGTTGGGCTTTAGACGTCGGCTCCACTGGTTACATTTGTGACAGTGTAGACTGTGACATATATATGGCATGTGCACCTGTCAACTAGCCATGATTGCTTGTAATTGCAAATACAGGTGTGACAGTGTCCCTCCTAACACCTTTGGCAGATGTTAAATTTTGAGGAAGGTATGCTTGATTCCCCTCAGGGATTGCTGACAAATCATAGTAGTTGTGTTCTTGCAGAACCATCTATGATCACCCACAATCACAGATGTTATGTCAAAGACATTGGATTACTGGTGGTATTATTCTGATTTTGTCCATGATTGTGCGTGCTTCTGCTTACTGTTGTCCATTAGCCTGTTGCTATGTGTCCCACTAGGTTGAGACCTGTGCTGACATTACATTCATATTCAGGCAACTCATTTTGCACAGTATCACAATATGCATCTAACCCCTATTGTATTTACCATCCCTGATATATGTCCTCTCCATTGTTCATGTCAGTATGCTTATATCACAAAGAATCTTCTCCACTGATATGTCACCTTGTGTGACAGTCACATAATATACAATAACTGTGCAGTCTATACTGCATCATGTTGACATGCAATTAGTGGTCATGCTGTCACTGTCTTCATTGACATGCCCTCATCTGCATCACCATGCTTTACCTGTCCTCTTCCCCCTGTGTTCATTCCTGCAATTCATATGTGTGTTCCTTTTCAATGCACACACTTCCCCTAACTATTTACTTATAATGAAATCTATGTACCGTTACTGATCATTTACACAACTTTTATTCAGTATGCCTAAAATAGGTTTCCACAATACTCTACACTGTATACAGTTTCACATAATGTGTTGGAACTATATACATTACTTTATTAATAAACCTGGTAGTCATTGTGGCTTTCTGTGCAATCCCACAGATCTAGTTTGTCCATAGGTAAACAGGTTTACATGTCTCCTGCTGTCTGTTTCTTTACATAGTTTTGGCCAAGAAATCGATCGTGCTTGTTTACTTTTAAATGTGTTGAGTGACATGCATGTGCCATTAGTGCTTCTGCTCACCATGCAAACACATAAGCTCCATGTAGGCTTAGTGCAAAGCCTCCACAAAGTTTATTGAATCCCCAGGCTAGCTTATCCTGGAATTGAGCAAGAACAGAGCCAGGTTTTGGCTAAAAAGTTCTTCAGAATGGTTTTAAAGGACTGGAAGGAAGGTATTGATGTGATAGATTCAGGTAAGTAGCTCCATGCCTTAGCAACATGGCAGGAATACAGACCAGGCCCAGCAGATTTTATAGGTTTGCGGACAAAGAGGAGTTTTTGGCCATTGGATTGCAATGACTGGCTGGGAACAAAATTGTGTAGAATGATATATAGTTCTGGATATATAGATGGATGCTGGATAATTTTATAGGTGGTAAGAGGCTATGTATATGCTAATTGATGGGGCAGTTCTAACCAGCTGAGGCTTTGTAATGCTATATAGTGGTGAGTTGTAAAAGGAGTAAAGGTTAGTAAGAATGGGAGCACCACCATAAAGTGGTGAGGGGAGGAGGTAAGTAATGGCAAGTGCAGTTTTAGTTGCTTTGGTGAGAAAGTTTTTTGGCAATGTTTAGTATTCTTAGATTTTGTTAATTCTTTATGCATTTTGAATATGTAGGTCAAATTTAAGATTATCATCAACTATCCTTCCAAATAGTTTGCTATGAAAAGTGACTTTGATGATAGTATTATCAAGAGAGAGGACTTTAAATTTTGTTTTTTTCATGAGAGAGGGATTTAGGGAAAAAGTAGTATTTTTTTAAGGGTTGAGCATGAGTTGTGAGTTACAGAACCATGTTTCAGTGGCTGTTAAAGCTTCTTGAGTAATTTTTTGGAGGTGTGCCATATTGTCTAAAGTGCAAATAAGTGCACAGTCATCTGCATACTAAATGCCTGTTGTATGGATGTTTGGAGGGTGTTGGTGAGAATGTTAAAGAGGAGGGGACAAAGGATAGAGACTTGTGGTACACTGGTGGTGACTGGGTGGTATTGAGAGAAGGTGGAGTGCCATTCTACTGATTGATACCTATTGGACAGGTAGTTTTCAAACCATAGAAGAGTGGACTGTGATAGACCTATTAAAGACATTTGAAGTAAACGTTTGCTGTGACAAACTGGGTCAAAGGCTTCAGACAAGTCTGAAAATACACAGACGACTAGTTTGCTGTTATCTATAGCTTTATTGACAGTATCTATAAAGGTTTGAAGTGCAGTTTGGGAGGGACAGAAATGTGTGGGGGACAGGAGTTATTCCATCAGGAGATAGTTTAGCAATTGTTTTTGAATACATTTTTCAAGTATTTTGGAGAGGGGTATAAGATTACTATTGGTCTGAAGTTATTAATGTCTATTGAATTTCCTCCTTTGTGCAGAGGGATAATGTGTGATTTTTTTTCTGAGACAAGGAATGTGGGATTTCTGGATTGACCTACTTATAATGATTGAGACAGGCTAGGCAATGCTATCAGCTGTTATTTTAAGGTATTTACATGGAAGGTCATCAGTTGAAGTAGAGCTTGGTTTGAGTTTGTTTTAGAGTAGTTTTACTTAGGATGTAAGCACAGATATGAAGGTGAAAGTGGCTGTGGTAATAAGTGGCTGCTGGCAGAGTTAAGATTTGATGTTGGGGGGGGGCTTGGTTAGAAATGCTATTCTAATGCTATACTATCTATGAAATAAGAAGCTGGTTTTGAGTGATTAGTTACGGGGAGAGGAGTTAGGGCCGAATTTATGGCTAGGATGTAAGATTTGTTTAATGCTGATCAGAATTGTTTTAGGCTAGTGTTCACTATTGTTCTAAATGTTATTATAGTAAACTTTTTTGTCTTCCTTTACTTGCTGTTTAGTATGGTTACAGAGCATTCTGAAGTTTTTGAGATATTGTGATGTTTTATATTTTTGCCATACTTTCCACAATTTTTCCCTATCCTGCATTAGCAGTCTACTCTTTTTGGATAGCCAAGTTGCATTATTTGTTTTCATTCTCTTCCTTCTAGGAAGAGCATGGCTATTTAGGGTCTTTAGGGAATCTGTACTGAATTAATTTACAGTATCATGATAGGGCAGTAATGAATATTTCCAGGTTAAACTTGGACATGTTGCATGTTGTTTCATTACCATGCTATTTAAGTGGATGTGTGAGATATCTGATTGTAGAAATTCAGAGATGGTCTCCGACAGAGTCTGACATTGTACCTGTGGTGGTGAATTTGCTAAGGTCTGATACTAGAATCCAGTCTAATAAAGAATTTGATATCTTTCTATAAAGTGTGTGCCTATTAGTTCTGTGAAACTGTGTAAGTTCACGCTAGATGTAGGGAAGTTAGAGATTGTGTCCAACCAACTGATACTGACATCACCTAGTAGTATTTTTTCGTGTGGAATTGTTGTGGACATCCAATGTATGATATCTTCCAGTGTAGCTAAATTGTCACCAGGAGGGATGTAAATGATAGTAATACATATTTGTTTCTATTTGTTTATTCTCATGAAAGTAATAAGAAGCTCTGCTGAACTGAATTTTGGTATTGGTTTGTTGTAGAGGGAAATGTGTTAGTTCTGGGGAAATCTTAAAGCAATGCCTCCACCTTTCCTCTTTGTATGGTCATTGTGGATGATATTATAGCTTTGCAGTGTAATTTCAGGGTTATTTATGCTGTGTTTAAGCCAAGGTTCAATTACAGTGAGAATATCAGGCTTGTGCTGGGTAATCCAGGCATGTAGTTCAGTAGTTTTATTTCTTATGATTCTAATATTTATGGTTGCAAATGTTAGACTCCCAGAGTTGAGTATTGTGGGATTAGTGAAATGTGTGGAAAAGAATTGTCTTGATGTTGGTTGTGATAGGTGGGGTCAGGATTAAAGTGAATGTCTCTCTCTAAGAGGATTTTAGTATATTGGGACATTAATGATTCTTGTTTTTTTTTGAGTATTTTCTCACTTAGTTTTTTTTTATTTGAGTTTAAATGGAGTTAATCAGTCTATAATTGGGATAAAGGTGAAGGGCATCATTAAATAGGTTTGGTGCGATATGAGGAGAGTTTAGAAAGGAGGTATGGATGAGTTGTTGGGCAGAGTTGCAGAGATGTTGAGAACTGTTATAGAGTCTTGGAAGGATAATACATGGCTCAGTAGGAATAGAAGAATAGAGGATAAGCTGAGGAGTACCATTATTAATTAAATGAATCTGAATTTTATTGATGACAGGTAGTGGGAAAGTATAAATCAGGAAGCAAGGTAAAAGTTGCAGGGCTGTAGGATATTCAGTGTGGTGGAGTTTGAAAGCAGGTAATTGGAAGGTAGGAATGAACAATGTTCTATGAAGGAAGAGAGGTTGTCTTGGTGTCTTCGGTTATGTTTTTGAAATGTAAGAATTAGAGGAGTTTGAAAGGATAGAGTATGAGGATGTATTTAAGATAAGTAGTGAAAGTTTATTCGGGGAAAGTAGAAACTGAAATATAGAATGATAGATGAGTACTGTTAGGGAGGGGTCTGAATATGCATGGAAATAGTACAAAGCAATATAGAAAGGAGAAGGGTTGTTGGGAATGATGCTAAATGTTAGATGGAAGTTGGGAAATAGGAAAATGGAAACAGGAGTGTCTGTATGATAGTAGTAAAGTTGTTTGGGGAGAGTTAGGGAATGGGTGTCGCAGGTGAAATGTTTATGTGAGAAGTACTGTATAATGGTAGCGTAAGAAAGGGTGGGTGGGAATAGGGGGTAAGGTAACGGGCTTCCAACCCTCATGTTAGATATTACAGAGAGCAATCATTTTATAGCCAGGAGATTTTATTACAGAGAACAGTTTATATCCAGTGCAAAGTAATGAAAAAGGCAGCAAAGCAGAACAGAATATCTTTTATCTACTGAATGTAGAAACCAGGAATCTAGGGAGACTATGTAACTGGCAGATACTGTAATCTACTGTTGAAGAGAAAGGACAGTGGCCAACTTAGTATGTGGACCTTACAGTGCAAGAACTATTCCTTTGAGTGGAATGTCACAGCTACTATTCAGCACAGGACAGGCACATATTTAACTAGTTAAAGTTAATACACAGCAAGGCTTGTCATGATAAGTTTGCTTACATTACACAATGACAAAATTCTCAGTAAAAACGTTCTGGAGTTGGGCCTTGTGACAGAACTCCTGCAGTATTACAGTCAGATATATTGACCACAGACTATTGCACAAAGACAAAATTCTCAATGAAAATGTTTGGGAATTAGGTTTTGTGGCAGAGGTCCAGCAGTATCAGTGTAGGATATAGTCATCACAGGCTATTGCACAATGACAAAATTTTCAGTGAAAACTGTTGGGAGTTGTGCCTTATGGCAGAGGTCATGCAGTATAGGGGTCAGATATAGTGACCACAGGCTATTGCACAATGACATTATTCTCAGTGAAAACTTTCAGGATTGGACATTGTGGTAGAGCTTCTGTAGTATCAGGGTCAGATGTAATGATGGGTCTACTTCTAAATTTCGAACTTTCAAAATGTCAAGTTTCTTATGGTTGAGACCATAAGATTGAAGTTTTTAAATTAAAAAAAAAAATAAAAACAAACACAATTTTTTTTTGTTTTTGCAGGGGGGCTTGACCCCCCACTAATTAAATATACTAACTCCGAGATTGCACTACAGATAGGAAAATGGTAAATATACCATTCTGTACTGAGTGGTGATCTCCATTTAAATGGTTCAAAGTTTCAAAACTTCAATCTTATAGTCTTGACCATAAAAAAGTCAACATTATGAAAGTTTAGAATTTAGAAGTACACCCGTAATGACCACAAGGGTATTATACAATGACAAATTTGTCATTGAAATCATTTGGGAGATGGGTCTTGTGGAAAAGCTCCTGCAGTATCAGGGTCAGATATAGAGACCACAGGCTGTTGCACAATGTCAAAATTCTCAGTGAAAGCTTTCAGGAGCTGGGCCTTGTGGCAGCGTTCCTGCTGTATTGGGGTTGAATGTAATGACCACAAGCTAATGCACAATGAAAAAAGTTTGAGTGAAAACTTTCAGGCATTGGACATTGCGACAGAGCTCCTCCAGTATTGCAATCAAATGTAATTACCACAGGCTCTGCACTGTGAAGGAAGATGGTGACTTAGTGAAAGTGGAGACCATAATCAAATTAAAGAATTGAGAGTAAACTTACTTTCTGAAAAGGGAAAGATGGAAGCAATGTTCCTCATATTCTCAAAAGGTACAAATAAAAAATTCTACACGTGAGCTTGACATTCTGAAAGATAAAATGGCAGAAGAATAAATTCCCTTCCCAAATCTGTCAAAGGCTTTCCCACCCTTGTCAGAAGGAGAGAGCTTAGCATTAACTAAGTTCTCTGAAGCAGCTGTATGAAACTTAGGAATCTTATACTTCCTTGCTAATTGCATTCAGTTAAAGTCACTATCGACTGTTTGGGAGTATACTGCTTCTGACAAACATAATAATCGCTGTGGAGTTAACAGTTAAATGCTTTAATTATTTTGTTACATCTCTACAGTTTAGGTCACTATCGACTGTGTATGAGTGTAATGCTTATTAAAAACAGAAAACGCTATGGCGCTATTAGTTAACACTTTTTATTTTATAGGACAACTTCCTTCGCGCTTTCAGCTTATTATTTATTTTGTTAGTCACTATTTAAAAAAGTACACTGTGTAATAGCGATGACCTTTAAAGCAGTGCTATTCATTTTTTTTTAGCCAGCTTTTTTTACGCTAATGCTATCATTCCACGGTGTTTATTGAGACGCTGTTATATATAATTATATTTATCTTGCCTCTTGCCCTGCCTACTTTATTCTTCTCAACTAAACCTCCTTTCTAATAGATTTTTGTTTTTTTGTAATGTGTATGCTGCCTACTAGGTAGGTTTTTTTTTTTGTTGAACTGTGTGTGTGCTTTAGTTTTTTTTGTTTAAATGTACTAACTCTCTCTATCGCTGTTAACTGTAGTATTATTGAATTATTGACTCCTGCTAGTGACACAAACTTGATACCTGCCTAAACCACTACTTGAAGATATAGTCTGGTGAGCTAAGTGCAGTTCTGAGTACAGTTCTGAAATTTCTCTTAACTAGACTTCAACTCCTTTCTCTCTTTTTGTTCTACAGTTCTTCTGTTCTCTCCCCTAGACTCACTCACAACCTTCTCTATCCACCCATTACAACAATATATCATCTTTTTCTCCTTCTCAAACACAAAAGACTAAGAGTTACTACCACTAATAACCTTGTCTTATGTGGTGGTGATATTCCAAACCCTGCTCCCTGCCTCACCAACAACTCCTCCCTCCCCCCCTTCTCCTCTGGTTCCTCCCTCTCTCTCCTCCTCCTCCTCAAACTCTTCTCTTTTTTCATCAATGCTCAGACAAAAAATAACAAATCACCATCTCATGCTTCAACTCCTGAATTCAAAACAACATCTGCATTATCTCCCTTTATATATCTCCAGGTGACAACATAACTACCTTTGAAAATATTCTTTAGAATAATATCAACTCTCCTCCCCCTCCCAATTCATCAACCTCTTTAACCCCCAGTAATCCACTCAACCCTCCGACCTAACTGAAACCTGTATCAACTATATTCATAAAAAGACTCTTATCTAAAGATCTCTAAAAGAGTCATATGTCCCTATGCTTTGGAGATGCTTACATTCTTCCCACTTCATAAAGGAGGCAAAACACAAATATCTCCAACTTCACTTCACTGCTCTACTCTCTCCTTTATCTGTCAAATGGAACAACTCAACATCTTCATAAATAACCTTCACTCTGCCATCCCAGACACAACAGTCATCCAATACGCTGATGATTCTACCTTAGTCTGAAACCCAAATAGCTTTTTCCACTACAGAGAACTGGATGCACCAAAATCATCTCTCTCTCAACTCTAATAACTCAAATTTGATAGCCACATTCAACAAAACATTTTACCTATCTTCTGCCATCTCTACTACATGGAACCCTCTCCCTACTAACCTGTCTTCTTCCATCTCCACCAAACTCGAAATCTGCTATAATAAAATCTCTAAATTTGCTACCAAATCTAAAACCTCTTCTCACTACTCTCTTGGCAGGAAATGGAACTCTCCCTCCTACTCTTAGAAAAACATCTAACACTCAACTTTTCTCTTACTTGTCCACTAAACATAAGTATACTGTGTGTTTTTGCTTTTTTACTAATCTGTATCAATGTAATGTAATTTCAAATGTATATATTTTATTACTACCAAATAAATAAAAAATAAATAAATCTACCTGGTTTCTTAGAAGCTGCAGTATAGCTATTAGGCATACTACAAGTGATGTCAAAAACATACTTTAAATTTTGTAGTAAATGAGAATAGTCACTGGACGAGGAAATGGATTTGTAACAAATCATAATATTTTTTTCAAAGAGGTTGGCAAGTCATTTTGTTCCCACTGAAACATTTAATTCATTTTAGACCTAGTTTCAGACAAAGAAAATCCTTCTAAAGAAGTCTGAAGAAATGCTTTCCATTGAAAGAGAATCTGGTAATTGGACAGAAAGCACAGAAGAAGCTCTTTTTCAGTCTTTTCCCTGACTATCAGACAGGAAATCATCAGAGTCTGAGGAAATCCATTTATTTTTGTGATAGGAATTGCATGTAGACTGAAAAGGTTTTGCTTCCTGTAATAGAACTTGACCCAAGGCAATAAACTCTTCCTTATCAACAGTGGAAGACCCAGAGGAATGTAAATATTTTACTTTTTTTTTTCCTAGGTTCATCCCTAGAAGGAGACTGAATGTAAGATGGAGCTTGACCACAGCGAAGAGGTTTTTTGCCCTGGTTACACAGCGATGTACTTCCTACTCCCTCCTCTGAAAATTACAAGAGTGGTCCTCCCATGCCCACCATGGGTACCTGAACAAGCACAGAGTATGTGTGTGTGTGACCCCCAGTCCATAGTGACTGAAGGGACAACACTAGAGGGTTCAGATACAGAAATAAATGGTTTGAGGAACCAGACATGGTCACAGCAGAGTCACCCACCAGTGGCTGAAACACAGACTGAGCCCACTGAGATGGAAAGGGCTCCTTGCTACTTTACTTTTTCTTGGCTTCAGGGAAAAGTAGAACTTTGGGACCAGGATACTGTTCTGTAGTTGTGCCAGAAAAAGAACCTGAATCTTGGTTAGCAAAGCCACCAAGAGTTAGTAATGGGTAAGTTTTCAAAAGAGGTGTTCTCAAGTAGAACACACAAAGGCACTTCCCAAACACATTGTCACCATTAATAATTAGTAAATACCTTCAATTAAAGATATTTTTTCCACAGAAGATACTACAATTAGTTACAAATGTACAAGTTTCAAATAAAAGGTAAACAGTCTGTCAGACAACTCAGTCTCAAGACAATTTCAAAATAGAGCAAAACCCAGCCAAAAACATTATTCCCAAACAAATTAGAAGCAGTTTTCACAGAAATACATCATGAAAGGGCTTCCTTAAAGGGAACTTCTCTGACCAGCGATGGAAGATTGTTTGCTAACCATTTATCCTCTGAAGCCTGCAAGTGGCACACTCTGTCAGATGGCAAGAAGGTTCTAAGGTGTTTGGTGCTCAAGCTGATGATTTTTTCCACTCAGAAGCACATATCACCAGCAGCTTGGGTGTATGTGAGAAGTGCCTAAGGGTTTGGAAGACATGCTGGCTCTTATATCATTAGCAGGATATAACTCATATAGCTAAGGCTACTGCAGCAGTGATGTGTTTGAACGTCTACTGTTATGGTACATTGACTTACACAGCTGTAGTTTCTGCAAGTAACTTTGTACATGGAATCATTAGCTAAGTGCATTCTGTAGTTGATGGCCATGACATACTATTCTAAAAAATTAACTGTATTTCAAATGATTTAGAATAGTGGGATAGTGCCAGAGTGGGTTGCATTGTTGTCTCACTGCAAGAGTTTCTCTGGTTCAATTCTTGACTGATGCCTTCTGTATGCATCCTCCCTTTGTTTGCATCTGTTTCCTCTGGTTGCTTCAGTTTCCTCCCACATTCTAAAGACATGGAGTAGGTGGATTGGACACTCTAAAACTAACAGAAGGTGTGACTGTACATGTATATTGTATGGAAGAACGACTGCTGCAGGACCAGTCACCCAGTGGTATGAACATTTTCCAGACGATTGTCACTGCTGATGTCATGCCCTGATCCCATGTGCAAAAATAGGAAAAGAGAGTTATGGATGGATTTTAAATATTTTAGTGATAGTGCCCTATATTGATAGGTGCCACTAATTATCTTATATCACCGTTTGCATACTCTGTTTTTGCCATTTGGTTCACAACAGACCCAAACATTTAATGTTTTCTGGGTGACAACTCAGAATATATCTGAAAACTATCATCGATGTGAACTTATGAAAAGAGAATCAAAACTATTTTCATTTTCTCAGAAAAACTGTTGTTTTTATCATCTTATGTTAAACCAAAATATGCATATTGTACTTGTTCTGACAGAAATGTACATATTTGGGATTATAAAATAAAATAGATAAAATATTTCCAAGCAGCTAAAGGATGCTGAGTAAAACTGTAAAATAGCCAAAAAAATAACAAAGCTTCCAACACGGCCAAAATAAGAAACTAGATAAAACTTTATTCCACAGGATAAGCGCTTTCACACATAGTGCTTCATCAGATCCACAAAGAAACATTGCAGATGTACATATATATAAAGAGCATTAGTCAATTAATCAATTAAGATAAATACCAATTACTGGTGTATACTCCTTTTTTTCAAGGCAGGTTTTAAAGGTACAATTAGATTCAGTCCTGGCAGCTTATCTGCCTACAACTTCAGTATCCATTTTGCTTCCACATTCTCCAACTTAACATTAAAATCTCCTTTCCATTTATTAACATGCACAATTTACAGAACATAAAATACAAAAGAATGACCAGGATCCACTGAAATATGCTTAGCTAGGGCATTTAACAAATTCATAAGTTTAATATCTCCTATATGCTGCAAAATGCGCTCTTTCAACATTCTAATGGTCTTGCCTATAAAAAAGGATGTACAGGACTTACATCTAGCCACATATATCAAACCTTTTGACCTGCAATAAGCATAGAAACATGGTTTAAAGGTGTAATTAAAAAAGGATGCTGAAATTCCTGCTCAGTGCCAATATATATGTAAGCTTTACAATGCCTGCATGCATATGTCCCCCGATGCTCGGATAAGGGTAAAGGAACACAAGCTGATTTGTAACATAGCTGTCACTTCAAAGATGAATTATTTCTAAATGTATAACTTGCTTTAGAAACCTACAACATCCTTTACCTTGTCATCAGAAAGCAAAACTGGCCAAAACGTCTTTACAACTTCACATACTAGTTGAATATTATTGCCATACATTAACGATAATCTGACACTGGTGGGTGCAACACCCTGTACATTACCCTTATATGAAGTGTAAGTACGATGGAAATAAGGTTTACCATTGTCATTGTGCATAGCAGCTACAGTATTAAAGGACTTATCTAGTGACTGCTCATTATAGCCTCTAACTAATAACTCATCTTTCAAGTTAAGCTTTGCTTTATTACATTGCTCATCATTTGTATGCATTCGTGACATACACAGATATTGCCCTTTGGCAACATTCCTAAAAATGTGTTGCGGATGAATACTGCTAAAGTGCAAAAGTGCATTCTTCCTGCATGCTTTCCTATGTAGGGAACTAGATAAAGCACCATCTACTAAAGAAATCTTTACATCTAAAAAATCAATACATGTACTAGAATAATTTAAAACAAATTTAAAACAAGTACTAGTGGACTCAAGATATTGCACAAAACTCTTAAGGTCTAGTTCTGTCCCATGCCACAAGACAAAAATGTCATCCACAAAAATGCTTATAAAACAGAAGGTTCAGAGAAAATTCATGTCCAGATAGGACTGCCATGCACTCCCAGTCTGCCAACACTAAGTTGGCATAACTGTTAGCGCGTGGAGTCCCCATAGCCACTTCCATCTTCTGCCTATAGACTACCTTGTTATATAAAAATACATTATTTTCCAATACAAGCTCCACTAAAGTAGCTATACATTCTATTAATTCCAATGAATAGTCAGTATTCTCTCTTAAAATTTTTTTAGAGACACTATTCCAAAATCCTGTTGTATTATAGTGAACAGTGTCTGTATGTCCATACTGACAAGAAAAATATTTTCAAGAAAGGGGCCATGACTCCTAGAAAATTCACCTAAACTACTCAGGAAATGTTCAGTGTCTTTTAAAATGGCTGTCGCCTTACTTAATGTTTTTTTTTAACTGTCCCTCTATATAGAGAGCAATAAATTCTGTAGCCCACCCCCTACCCAAAACAATTGGTCATAGGGGTGGGTCTACAAGAGATTTATGAACCTTTGGCAGGCCATGTATAACTGATATCAAAGAAAAAATTACTTTTACTCATATCAATATTATAAAGTTCTTCCTCAGTTTTGTAAAAAGTCTCAAGAACAAGAGGTAACTGTGATGCAAAAGTACTTGCTCGTTTGTGTACAGCAAAGGCAGTAGAATGTTCCCCAAACATAAGCTTGAGCGCTACATTCCACATAAATAATGTCAAGCAACGCATCTTCAGTATGTACAGGCTGGGAGGGAACAAAGCTGAGCCCTCTATTAAGGACACTTACTTACTTGCTCAGATGTAAGGCAAACTGAAGATAAGTTATAAATTAACTAAGAGGTCTCTTCCTTGTGCTCTCTTCTATTGAATGCTCATTCTCTTGGGATGGTTTCTGTTTCTAATGCCCAAAGCTGTAATTCCACCCCCTGCTCTGTGTATGCAGTAACTTGAAGGGGACCGGGAAATTAAAAAAAAAACATTATCAGATGATGTAGAATTGAATTCTTTATGTCTTGCTCCTGCAGAAACATGCAACTGGGATGGAATATTAACAGTTGCAACTTCGGCATTCAAACCCCCAGGAACCGGGCTGGAAGCAATGTGTCAGCTATACTGACAGATGACAAAACTGGCTGCTGACTAGAAATAGATGATTGCTGCAGCTGTTCAGCCCTGGAGGGTTGGATTTGATCAGTAGGCACATCAGACATCCATTCAGATCCACGAGGCCACACAAAAATATTACCCTTCTTAAAATCTGCCAAATCTCTGGCTAATTTCCTTTTTTTACTCATCTGTTGCCTATCATCATAGGCTAAAACATTCAATAACACATTATCAATTTCAGCCAAATGCAGAGAATCAGTATACTTGGTAAACAGTTCAGTTTGCAGATTCTCTAGTTTCGCAGTCAATTATTTTTCATGTAGAGCAAAAAACTCATTGAGGAGCCTCATATAATTAAAACTTAATTCAACATTAAGTATTTGCCATTGCTTCAATAAACTAGGGTATGTATTCCCATAAGTGGGCATGCGGAGAACCTGCAGGCCCCTAGGTATGACTTTATGATCAAGGCAGGCCTCCATATGGAGGCGCTGCCATTGCAAACGTTTCAGCTTGTATAGCTTGTTTATATATGTGGCTAGATGTAAGTCCTGTGCATCCTTTTATATTGGCAAGATAATTAGAATGTTGAAAGAATGCATTTTGCAGCATATAGGAGATATTAAATGCATCAATTTGTTAAATGCCCAAGCTAAGCATATTTCTGTGGCTCCTGGTCATTCTTTTGTATTTTATGTTCTGCAAATTGTGCATGTTAATAAACGGAAAAAGAGATTTTATTGTTAAGATGGAGAATGTGGAAGCAAAATGGATATTGAGGTTGCAGGCAGATAAGCTGCCAGGTCTAAATCTAACTGTACCTTTAAAACCTGTCTTGAAAAAATGGAGTATACATCAGTAATTGGTATTATCTTAATTGATTGACTAATGCTCCTTATATATATGTACATCTGCAATGTTTCTTTGTGGATCTGATGAAGCACTATGTGTAAAAGCACTTATCCTGTGGAATAAAGTTTTTATCTGGTTTCTTACATTGGCTGTGGTGGAAGCTTTGTTATTTTTTGGCTATTTTACAATTTTAGTCAGCAACCTTTAGCTGTTTGGATATATTTTTTTCTATTTTAGTTCCTTTTTGTGTATATCTAGCAGAACATGGCTGAATAAGTGGACATCAAATTGGACTATCGACCTGGCAGTGCAGTAACTCATCAGCAATGCTTTAAACAACTTTATGTATTAGAGACTACCCCACTTTTGGGTTGTGTTTTCTCTGAGGAGGTATCAAAAGCTGAGCCTGATGATTGGGGTATGTTTAAAAATTCACTTAAAGAATTTGAGAATGACTTGTAAAAGCTGAAACGTTTGCAATGGCAGCACCTCCATATGGAGGTTGAGAAAGAACTTTTTAATATTGATATGAGTAAAAGTAATTTTTATAATATGACGCATGTTGAGTTTAAAGCTTTACATGAATTAATGACTAATGAAGCATTGATTATTCTTCCAGCTGATAAAAGGGGCATCTATTGTGGTTCTTGATGCACTGAAATATGACTTATATATGACTTATATATAACTAGAATGCTTGAAGATGTTTCCACATATGAAACTGTTACTGAAAATCGTTTATGCTGTATTATTAATAATATACATAGATGTTTATATGAAATGTTAATGGAACAAGCCCTTCATAAAGCATTATATGATTTCATGTTAGAACTTGAGCCCATGATATCAGTTATACATGGCCTGCCAAAGGTTCATAAATCTCTTGTAGACCCACCCCTATGACCAATTGTTTCGGGTAGGGGATGGGCTACAGAATTTATTTCTCTCTATATAGAGGGACAGTTAAAAAAACATTAAGTAAGGCGACGGACATTTTAAAAGATACTGAACATTTCCTGAGTAGTTTAGGTGAATTTTCTAGGAGTCATGGCCCCTTTCTTGAAAATATTTTTCTTGTCAGTATGGATGTACAGATGCTGTTCACTATAATACCCCAGGATTTTGGGATAGCATCTCTAAACATTTTTTTAAGAGAGAATACTGACTATTCATTGGAATTAATAGAATGTATAGCTACTTTAATGGAGCTTGTATTAAAAAATAATGTCTTTTTATATAACAAGGTAGTTTATAGGCAGAAGATGGGAGTGGCCATGGGGACTTCACGCACTAACAGTTATGCCAACTTAGTGTTGGCAGACTGGGAGTGCATGGCAGTCCTATCTGGACATGAATTTTCTCTGAACCTTCTGTACTATAAGCATTTTGTGGATGACATTTTTGTCTTGTGGCATGGAACAGAACTAGACCTTAAGAGATTTGTGCAATATCTTGAGTCCACTAGTACTTGTTTTAGATTTGTTTTAAATTATTCTAGTACATGTATTGATTTTTTAGATGTAAAGATTTCTTTAGCAGATGGTGCTTTATCTAGTTCCCTACATAGGAAAGCATGCAGGAAGAATGCACTTTTGCACTTTAGCAGTATTCATCCTCAACACAGTTCTAGGAATGTTGCCAAAGGGCAATATCTGCGTATGTCATGCTTGCATACAAATGATGAGCAATGTAATGAAGCAATGCTCAACTTGAAAGATGAGTTATTAGTTAGAGGCTATAATGAGCAGTCACTAGATAAGTCCTTTAATACTGTAGCTGCTATGCACCATGACAATGGTAAACCTTATTTCCATCGTACTTACACTTCATATAAGGGTAATGTACAGGATGTTGCACCCACCAGTGTCAGATTATCGTTAATGTATGGCAATAATATTCAACTAGTATGTGAAGTTGTAAAGACGTTTTGGCCAGTTTTGCTTTCTGATGACAAGATAAAGGATGTTGTAGGTTCTAAACCAAGTTATACATTTAGAAATAATTTGTCTTTGAAGCGACAGCTTTGTTACAAATCAGCTTGTGTTCCTTTACCCTTATCCGAGCGTCGGGGGACATATGCATGCAGGCATTGTAAAGCTTACATATATATTGGCACTGAGCAGGAATTTCAGCATCCTTTTATTAATTACACCTTTAAACCATGTTTCTATGCTTAGTGCAGGTCAAAATGTTTGATATATGTGGCTAGATGTAAGTCCTGTACATCCTTTTATATAGGCAAGACTATTAGAATGTTGAAAGAGCGCATTTTGCAGCATATAGGAGATATTAAAGGTATGAATTTGTTAAATGCCCTAGCTAAGCATATTTCAGTGGCTCCTGGTCATTCTTTTGTATTTTATGTTCTGTAAATTGTGCATGTTAATAAATGGAAAGGAGATTTTAATGTTAAGTTGGAGAATGTGGAAGCAAAATGGATATTGAGGTTGCAGGCAGATAAGCTGTCAGGTCTGAATCTAACTGTATCTTTAAAACTTGTCTTGAAAAAATGTATACATCAGTATTTGGAATTTATTTTAAGTGATTAATTGACTAATGCTCCTTATATATATATATATATATATATATATATATATATATATATGTGTGTGTGTGTGTGTGTGTGTGTGTGTGTGTGTGTGTGTGTGTGTGCACTTGCAATGCTTCTTTGTGGATCTTATGAAGCACTATGTGTGAAAGTGCTTATCCTGTGGAATAAAGTTTTTATCTGGTTTCTTATATTGGCTGTGGTGGAAGCTTTGTTATTTTTTGGATATTTGGGATTATGTTGCCTCCATTCCCTAATTACTATTAAACACTCCACTAAATATAAAAGGTCGATCATCCAATTATCATATGCTAAAAATTGCATAAAACTATCTTGAAGTAGTAAAAATATCTTGAAATAGTAATGAAGTATTTTCTTTTGCAATTATGGTCAAATTCAGGACAGAAAGGCGTTTTGAAATTTACAAGCTGCAACATCTTCAAATTAGTCAGTTGACAACAAAATTGTTCTCTTCTGAGTAAAAAAAATATAAAATCTGTCAAAATATAGAATGGTGTTGTGATTTCAGACTAAACATATTCCTGTATAAAAGTGATATATTATTTTCATATGTAGGATTCCAAAAGGAATGGGGTAGCATTGCATAGGGCCTCTGCAGTCCCACTGTGCTATTCCAAACTTACTGCAAGTGTGAAAATCCAAACCAAAATTGGCGAAATGACACCAGAAGCCACAGTATAAAACTTTTAATAAATCCAAAACCATAAAAAACAAGGATTAAATGCTTTTCCCCGGTACCTTCCAGACTTCATCAGAATCACTTGTATATCCTAAATGCATGCTTTAAATACCTCTCAAAAAAGTAACATGATTCTTTCATCTATTAGAATTGAATTATTTCTTACACATCCAAACCTGAGAAAGTTAAACAAAATGTACAGGAAGAAAAAAGAAAAATGTAAATATCCACAGTGACAAAATACTAAATGTAACACAAAACCTGTTAATAAGACCAAGGTGGTTGGCCACAATATTATAAGGTATATGATTTAAGCTTTAAAACACTTCCAAAATAAATATGTTTATTTAAATTAGGTGCTACTGTGGTATTCAGTCCAACTTACCAATTTATCACTTTTTTCTATCAAGTCTTCCCATGGCCTGCCCTCTGGATCACTGCATGATGCAATCAAGACCAAAAAACAAAAAATAATGACCCAAAAATTCCATAACATGCTTCACTAGGGAATTTTGACCATTTTGTTTCCTAATATCCAAATCATATTCATAGATCCTTTCTTTTAACTTTCTCTGGGTTTTACCCACACAGAACCTGTCACATTTTTGGCACAATTCCAAATAAATAACACCTTTGGTGTTGCAGTTAGAAAAAAAGTAATTTTGATCTTTGTTTTATTTACAACAGCAGAAGTACCTACCAAGATGCTTTTGCATTGACTACAACAACCACATATGGCTGTGCCATGTTTTTGTGACTGAGAAATTTATCAGAAAGTATCTCAGATTACACCAGTTTCTTAATAGCTTTACCCTCACATTAAACAGTCCTCAGTTTCTCCCTCACTTTGTTGGTCAAATTGTCAAAAAGGGAGAAAATAAACCAGTTTTTATGTAAAACCTCTTTGATGATTTTATAGTCAACAGAATAATCAACAATAAAAGATGAAACATGGTTGTTCTCCCTCCTACCAGACCCCGCAAAAAGCTCATTCATGTTGTTACAGGAAGATTTTAACAAGGGTAGAATTGATCCATCCTTTCTCTTTTGCACTACTCTAGCCTGAACATCAGATTTTAATGGAGCTGGATAACCAAGGACAACAAACATATCTGTCAGAATGCCACTCTCTTTGATAAAAGTGTTATCCTCTGAAACCACTTTGGCTAACCAAATGTAGTGCCCTTTCACAGTCCCTCTATTTTGGTGTTCTGGATGGTTGCTCTTGTAGTGCAAAAGACTGTTACAGTAGGTGGGTTTCCTATACACAGTGCTAATAATTTTCTTGATACACACGTTTTTACAATGTTCACATCTAAATAGTTAATGCTAGCACTGTGGGAAGAACAGGTAAATCTTAAGAAGGATGTCGTGTTGTTTAGATAATCCATGAATAGGTTAAGCTCATGGCTAGCTCTATCCCAAGCAATAAATATGTCATCAAGTATCACACAGACAATGTCCAAGGGGACCGGTTTAAACTTGTTAAACAAATCTTCTCCCATTGAATGAGCACGACGATGGCAAACACGAGGCACCTTTTGCAACAACCTATTTTTGTTGAAAATATTGCTCCCCTCAGTACACAAAATTATTCTTAAGTACTATTTCCATAAAAAGATCCAAATATTGGTTTCATTGTTATCTCTGTTGGTGGACTCTACAAGAAAGTCATGAAACCAGTCCAAGCCAGTAGAGTGGGGAATAACATTCAACAATTCCACTACATCTATGGTTAGGAAAAATAAGTCATCAGAGTAACCCAAGTTTTTGATTTAAAAAAATCCCAAGAGTCATGACATAAATATGAAAAAGAGTCAAAATAAACTTTGAGTTTCATATCAATATATATATATTGTGTGTGTGTGTGTGTGTGTGTGTGTGTGTGTGTGTGGGGGGGACACAAAGCCTAGGCTGACATGAAAGGTCAGTGCGTGTGTATGAGTAAGAAAGGGAAACAGGCAGCCAGTTGGACAAAGTAACAAATAGTCAGTGAGACAAAATGAGCTTTAAGATTCATGGCTGAACCATGTATCTGTTGTGTGTGTGTGTCTGTATGGGTCCTCCAGGTGAAATTGGTGGAGTGTCTGCATGAACACAGCCAAGCTCTGTGCTAGCTCTGTCTTTGTATGTCAGACAGGTGTGAGCCAGAGCCATGCATGGTTGAGGTGAATGTTCATCATTGTTGTACCTGAGCACGGGAACTGGCTCTACAAGGAGTTGCACTGGCATGTCCAGGCCCATGGTTAGATGCACTGCTGCTACTTGAACATGACTGATGCCTGCTGGACAAGCTGCCCTCACCAGGATGCCCAGGACCACGACTCCATGGCCTACCACATCTGGGTGTGGAACTCAACCACAGATGGAGTAGTGGAAGTAGTGCCACTATGGGAGCATGATCGGGCACTGCCACATCTTCTAACAGCAGATGATGTGGCTGACCTTCCCTCACAAGGATGCTGTCCCCCTCCCAGCAGACAGTCCATCACACTTTCCAAATTGTCATTCATCTGATCCACTGAATCAAAAACACAGTTGAGGCAGTCATGCATGTCAGCCTGTGCCACATCTGCAACCCTGAGCATTTTTTTGGAGGACCTATGGGATCATGCCTGTGCCTCCATGATGGCCCTAAACATATGTCGAGTGGCATGGGAAGACACACAGCAGGCCTCCTCTGACCATCCCTAACAACCCTCTTGTATGACACCTTGCCCACACTTTGGCAATGGCCAGAATCAACAGGCACCAAAGCCACAGTAACCACACTTCCCTGATTGAGTGTCTCACCCTCCACCTGTCCAAAATCTAAGGGCTCACTAGAATGGATTGGCGTAGGCCTACTGACTGTGTCCGAGGGAATTATAGGGAATGGCTGACTATCAACCTCAGTGTCAGATTCAACCTCTGCACCACCCGACTGTGCCTCTGTTTGACCATCATCATCATCAGAATCTGCCAATACTCTGACATCAGGTGGTAAGAGTCCAACACTTCCACTGTCAGGATCCCCTGTGATAATAAGCTACAAACACAGGAAAGAAATTAATAGCTACATGGGTGTAGAGCTATACTACAGATGGTCCTGAGTTCCAATACAGGAAGTGCAAAATATTTTTACTGTTGTAACAATCCAGTTTATAGCAGTGAACAGAAAAAATACACAAGTATTATTTCAACATTCTTGTGGTAACAGGACATTCCAGACACTTTTACTATTGCTCCTTTTCACATTATATTCAATCCCACTTATAAGATGTTAGATAGTGGAGCTTATATGAATTACATGTATGAGGGATAAGATACCCTTATTGTGTTTTGAGATGTATGATTGAGGTATACTGTCTACTATATTTCTATAAGTATAATTATGCTATCTGGACTAGGATGGCCTTCACACTTAAATAAGACACATGCACAAATGAATTTAGGGTCTATATTAGAATGCCAAAACCTCACTTACGTGAATCCCGAAAGGGCGACACATACACAGCGAACCGCAAGAACACCGAACATCCTTAAGTGCGAAATTCAAAATATCGAATTGCCATAGTTGGCCAACTCCACTGCCCACTACGTGCTGCCTACCCAAACAAAATAAATATGAATGTATTACTATATATGCACTTACCTTAACCCGCACAATAACCCTAAGGTCAGTAACTATTGCACATTTACGTTAGGGAGCTATACCGGATAAGGGAATCTTCTACTGAAATTTTACCTCACTAAACATGGTGTGGACAACTATGGAGATTCGGTATTTTGAATTTCGCGCTTAAGGATGTTTAGTGTTCATGTGGTTCGATGTTTATGTGTCAGCCTTTCGGGATTCGCGTAGGTGAGGTTTCGTCATTCTAATATAGACCCGCAAATTTATATACAAGAATCTTGTCAGGTCTCACACATACATGGCTAACACTTCAAACTGTCAGCTGTATTTAGGAATGATTCATGACTATATCTAAGCAGCACTTCTTTTGTGGCAAAGATGGAAAATCACAGCTGTGGAAGAAAATGTTTTGTCCCTTATGTATAAGTTTGAATCCCACACTTTAAAAATCAATTTTATCATTGTATAAAGCCAAAACAAAAAAGTGTCAGGTCATGGAATTTATGCCCCCAGTGCAAATCTGCAAAGTTAACTCACCTAACTGTTATAGGAGCAATCCCCCCCACCAAACTAATGTCAAGTGTCAGATTAACCTTCCAGTTTTAAAAAATTGATTTACTCCCTTCTTGGCACTGCTGTTGTCAGCTTAACATCATGCAAACATGGTTGGCAAAATTTTTTGGATTTCCCATGTAATGACCCACCACTGGACCAGTAATCAAGGAGCCTCAATCCTCACCACTAGCAGCAGTGGGGAGATGTTCACTGGGAGGATAACAGGTGCAAACAGTATTTACAGGTGCGGCTTTCTGCATCAAGTGCAATTTCCCTTAAGAGCACACAGAGACCATAGTCAGAACAGGGCTGGTTTCTCACTCTTTCTCCAGATCCCCATTAAGACTCCTCACTGGCACAGCTATAGAGTTGAGATCTTAGCTGAGTGAACAAGCCAAGACCTCCAGCACCCTATCTGTCCAACCAGTGGTTTGCGTCCCTGCCCAAGTAGCTGACACACACACTCTTTGAAGTTTGATTTACACACACACACACACACACACACACACACACACACACACACACACACACACACACACACACACACACACACCTGGGAAAGGCTGGCACAGGCTTACTAGCTATCCCCTTCTGCCTAGACTATAATGCAGTTATCACTTCCACCAGTCACTCCTTATCAGCTACTTTAAGGTCCTTAACAAAGAGTGTCCAGTCTTACTGTGTAATATTAATATTAATACAAATGGTAGTTTGACCAAGAGCAAGGCTATTATGAGTGGCCCACACAGTGCCACCAAATAAATTTGCAAGTACTCTCAAACTTAAATATCTCTACACAGATCAGCCAAAATGAAAGGTTTAAATATATTTAATAATAAATAATAAAAGAACAAGACAATACTAGATATATATTCACAGTGACATCAGAGTTCAAAACCATAGGAACTATTTAAAACAACATTGGAAGACAGTCTCAAATAAATAAAGAAAAATATCTAAACTAAGCGTCACTATATTCCTGACTGAATTTAAGAGAATTATACTATAACCTAAGAACTTACTAATAGAGCAAGGCAGATGTGTAGTGAGTGGATCTTTTTGTTGTCGGATCCGAGACATAAAGCAGAATGCTCTGATTCACTAAGAGACTTCTCAAATTAGTATCTAAAATATTACTGCTGGGATCGCTTGCACAATGACACCATTTCTGGTCATCTGACTTCTAGTCCCCAGGCCAAAACCCCCATTGCTAGAAGGTGGCAGCATTTAGCATCTATCTGTAAAAATATATATACAAGGGCTTTTCCTCTGATCTTTGGCAGATGCTGGAAGTCATAAAGCAATTGTATTCCTTAATTCTTAAAAAGTAGCAATTAGTTCTCTCAAAGGACAATACAGAAAGTTTCTTAGTACAAACTTTGTGTCTCTAGCTACCGTGAAACCTGTCAGATAATAGCTTTATGGCCTAGCCTATAAAGTAATTTAATTTCAGATATTTTTCTAAAGTTTGCTGGACTGAGCTTAACCTCCTGTATTCCAGTTTCCACTGTTAAAATGTGTACGTTTAAATAGTTACAATAGTGCATGTACATTTCTATTCTCTTCCAGTAGGACATACTATAGTTACATTTCAAACAGCACTTTGCAAATACCTTTTCAGCGCACACGTCTATACAAACAGTTTGACATACACATGACATACAGTTCTAATACATTTGTACACAAGCATCTTGTATAAATCATTTTGATATTTACCAGTGACATATAATTATTTACAACAGAAGTATTACTGTAGCTTTAAAAGTTAAAGATAGATTTTTTTGTATTCTATACAGTAGTAGCAAAGTGAACATGCATATCTTAACTGTAAGCGCAAGTATGCATGCATAAGTCTGTAGCACAATCCAACTTTAGGAGTCAAGTGTAAGGCTGTAGTCAAAGGTTGTGGGTTCAAATATCAGGAGTAGCAACTATGCAATGCTTCATTTCCTTCATAATATTGCATAAATTAAACTCTAAACAAGTGGCATAAATACCCTGCTGTTAACTGTAATTAGTATACTTGGACCAAGCAAATGGGCAGTATATATGCACACTGCAAAGATTACTTTGAGCAATCCATAATTATAGTTTGTAGGTGATAGGACATATACTTAAATATAATAGTTCAGATAAAATAGTTGTATAATTGTGATAGTGCATTGTATGTCACATATGATGGTACTAATTTTATCTCTATTTTTTCTGTCACCCCATCTCTTATCTCTTTTTTATTTTCTATTATGTGTCATCAAAATGTCTCCATGTCATCCATCTGTAACAAATCACTAAATGCTTCACAGCACAGCAAGGTAAGCCAGCCCCAATGGAGTCACTCGTCCCCACTCCAACAAACTCCAGCACAGTTGCCCAGCACATCTGGGAACCAGCTTGGCAACACTGCCTGTGCTGCCCCTGCACTACCTGTGCCCTTGGGTAGCACTCCCCTGGCAGCTGGTGCTATAGTACCTTCTGGGAGTAGTGGTGGTGGAGGTGGGGATTTCATCACCTGTCAGGCGATGACAGGGTTGGTGCATAAGGTTGTGCACTGCACCATTGGTGAACACCTATGCTGGATGGAAAGGCTGCTCTCCCTCATTGTTTGTAGGAGGAGACAATGTCAAGCACTCCAGTAGCAGTGGAGTAAGGGGACAGTGATGACAGTCCTGTGGGTGAGGACTAGATTCTCACTGTCTCCATGTTTGATGGGCATAAGCTTGCATTGTCCCCTCCATCACGCCAATCATGGTGTTCCCCAACCTTTTATGTAACTCACTGTCTATGTGTCTAGTCTTGTTTGTCCTGTTTGCATTTGCTTCCTCACCTACCCAACTTACCTGACACAGAAATACCAACGTCCCTTACCCAGCATTCCTCTCTTACTGAATTAAATAAATGAGTACCTGTCCCACAAAAAGAATATTGTTCCATACATAACTTTCCATTTTGCACATGAATCTTCTTGACACACTTGATTTTGTCCAAATGGCTATACAACATGATTGCATTGTTGTCACCCCTCTTTGTGGAGGTGATAGTCCAAATTTAACTAATATTCTGTACATATTTTCAGTTTACACTGTTAAAGAAATGGATAACTATGGTTCTTTCCTCCTTCCCTTCTGCAAATTCCTGTATATTTTTCCCTTTGTTCTTCCTCCTGGTTGCTCCCCATTTCATCACTTTCCTATCTACTGCATTTTAACACATATAATCTGGTCAAAAAATAGAATCACAGACAACACATATAAGTACCAAGAAAACCAATGGAGCCCTTCACTTTTTGGCCTCTATGGTTATACAGGGTGTGGCATTGTGCACCAATGCCAAACGACGATGAACGGCTCATCAATTGGGTGGTTTACCTTTGTGCAGTTCCTTTTAAACACTCACTGCTAAGGTAAAACACAGTAACACATGATGAATGTAGCAGAAAGAAAAAAAATCATTGCATTATCAATATTTCTTTTAAAGTATTACATATACCTGGATTTGAACCCAATATCATCTTGACAAAAAAAAAGAAATGTCAATGCATTTATAACTGCTGCCACATAGTCAGCTAAGCAGCAGCTGTGCTTCTTCCACTCAATACTAACTCTCATAATTTTAGCAATCAGCCTGGTGTTTGCACACTGCTTATCTATGCACAAGCAGGGAAAGCAGTAGAAATGTGTATCCCCCATGTGCAAATACTTTGCCAGCCATTGCCCAAACCCACTGCTCGCCGTTGTGTATGCAAAGTAAATAATAGCATGTATTAGTTTTGTTTATTGTCCATTTAGTGTTCATGCCATGGGCCTACATGTGGAAACATAAAAAAAAAAACTGAAGGCCCTATCTAAGACTATGTCACATATGTACAATGCAGCCATGTGTTACCTCCCCCATACAATGTAACCCTGGTCTCTCAGTACTTGTTGACAAATATATCAAGTTCACTACATAAATTGATAACACATGTTATGTGATATACCATACACATCTTTAGAATGACAACACACATTTAGATTTTCAAATACTTGTAGTAATGTGGACACCTGTTTGCATATAGTTTATAAAGCTGTTTCATAAACAATACCTGCACATTGGAACACAGCCACCACATACTACTCATTGCACACCACACAGTCTAGTAACGTAAAACCTTAACTATCCTGACACTTGCATAACCCTACACATCCATTTCATGCAGGCCTCCCAACATCTTCTCTCCAATATCCAGTGCTGATGTCATCCACTATAAGTTGGCCTGCAGCCTTGTAAAAGTCAGATGTGTGCTGTGGCACTTATGTAAAGTCCTGAGTTCTCTAGTTCTCTAGTCTGTGTACGTAGATAGGAAGGGGTTCTAGTCTCACTGCAGTCAATGGAGAGTATGTGTGTGTGTGTGTGTGTGTGTGTGTGTGTGTGTGTGTGTGTGTGTGTGTGTGTGTGTGTGTGTGTGTGTGTGTTTATCTAGCCAGAAGAGCATAGATGTGTATTTGACAGTTACCATTCCAGTCCCATGGTTTGACAGTATTTTGACACTTGCACGATCCTACACATCCATTTCATGCAGGCCTCCCAACATCTTTTCTCCAACATCCAGTGCTGATGTCATCCACTATAAGTTGGTCTGCAGCCTTGTAAAAGTCAGATGTGTGCTGTGGCACTTGTGTAAAATCCTGAGTTGTTTAGTCTGTGTACTTAGGGGGTTCTGTTCTCACTGTAGTCAGCTGGGAGGTGTGTGTTTGTGCACTTGCTTGACATTAGACAGAATATTTTACACCAGCATGTGGGACACTGCTATTACCATTTTCTTCTCATCAGACTCTGCTGATGTCATCAGCCATAGTCAATTTGTGGAAGTGCAGGATTCCCATCAAGCCAGGTTCAGAGACTGGCTTGTAGGCCTGGCACAAGTCAACTCATTCTATATGATACAGATTACAGTGACATGGCTTTCAGTGTATCTACAGCCATCGTGTCCTGGTTTGTAGGGCCTGTATTTTCTTGGAAAGAAAACTCTGTGGTCTTTCAAGCTGCTGGAGGTGTTTGGTGAGGTACATGCAAATGGGAGCATTATACTCTATTAGTGTTCTGATAATGTTCAGGGGTGGCCACGGTGGTGCAGTGGTTAGCATTTTCACCTCACAGCAAGAGGTTCTCCGGTTCAATCCTCAGCTGGAGTGCCTTCTGTGTGGAGTCTGCATATTCTCCCTGTGGTCATGTGGGTATCCTCCGGGTGATCCGGTTTCCTCCCACATTCCAAAGACATGCTGTAGGTGGATTGGACACTCTAAATTGGCCCTAGGCATGAGTACATGCGTGTGTGTGCCTTCTGTGGAAGGTTGGTCACCAGGCTGGCAACTCGACACTGTAAAACTCCACTGCCAGTCATGACCGGATAGGTGATCCATTGTGGTGACCCCTAACTGGGAAAAGCCGAAAGAAGAAGAAGAAGAAGAAGAAGAAGAAGAAGTGTTCTGATAATGTTCACATATAGTGCTGTTATATCATCTTCAGATCTGAATATAATGGCCTGACTTATGAGGTGCATGATGTAGTGGTCAAAGTTCAGATTGCTATCTATGTGTGTTCCCAGGTCTTGCACCACTGGGTTTCAGCATAGGGGGAGTGTTATCAATGCTGTAATTAGTGGATAATTCCACTTTGCAGAAGGCCAAAATAATAGCACATTTTTGCATTTATGCGTAGACAGTGTGGCTTTGGCACCAATCATTTGTCTGTGTTAGCCCCTCCTTTATGTTATCACCAATGGTGGACTCAGTGATTGTACCCAGTATGCAATCTTGGTAAGCCAAAGGCTGTATACTTTATCATGTACTGTCAGGAAATACATTCCAAACAGTAAAGGGTCAAGCACAGATCCTTGGGGTATGCCAGTGGTGACAGCTCTACAGGTAGAGGCTAATTCACAAGCTTTCACAGTATGTGTTCTGTTGATGAGCCAATTGGTTAACCATCTAGTGACATAAGGATTAATACCCATCTGGGAGAGTTTCTGAACAATACCTGAATGGGGGATTGTGTCCAATCCTAGGCCAGATCAAGATAGGCAGTATGCACTGTCTTACCTTCATCCAGGTCTTTCACACAGAATCAGAGGGCTGTGACAACATCACAGATTGCCTGTAGTGTGATTCAGAACATACATCTACACGACACAGTTGGAGACACACAACACACCCTCTACATGGACTACGTTGCTGTACACGGGTGTACATCAACATGCATCCATTTGAATTTGGGAGGATAGCACATGATGCATGCATATATAGACATATCCTGACTCTCCTCATCTGTGAGGTAGACCAACATGTCTTCATGGACCTTTTATAAATGGACACTAGTACGCTTTGTGCAACAGACATGTGTGAGTTGTTAATAGTACATCCATGTCTGTTACATCTGTTAGTTGTCTGCATGGATGATGATAACACTATCATTCTGTGGATCCTGACCAGGCCAAGGTATTTGACACAAATCCACACTGAGGTATTCACTCAGCATTGTCAGATTGGCCATAAACACCTATATCATCAAGTAGGTAGCCCAGTGGATCACATATGTGGCATCTAAATATGCTGAAATGTGTGAAGTGACCTATATCTGAGGTCCAGTGATCAGGTCCATACATCAGGGCTGTCTGCTAGGCCCTTTCCTGTCCGTTACTTAAGTCACAGATGTCATGAATGACATGCACATCCTGTGTCCAAACAACTGCCTGAAGGACTACAGATTGTGGGCAATTGGTGACTCCATCTGTGATATTAATATAGTACAAAAAGTATCAATATACACCAAAGATTACTGCCACAGTCATGACAACACATGAGATGAAACAAAAACAGATGGGACTGGTTACATTATGAAAACAAATGCACAACCCAAGGATCTTGTAGACATCACACCCTATAAGCAGACCAACCGGTATGTGACCTGTATCCTTGAGCAGATGATATGTGGATCGTCCACCAGCATGTCACCACAGTGCTGACTATTCCCTTGTATGTAGCACAACTACTGAGTATGTGAAGGACATCCACATCAAACACCATAATACCGCCAGAGTTCACAGCTTTCATCATAACAATAACTGAGTGCAATGCACCCTTCTTCATGCACTTTCCTACACATCTTCCAGTGATGTGTAACTGAAGTGTACCACCTTTGCCACAGTGAGCTGTCACACATCTTATTGGCCACACGTAGGTATTCTTTTTGTTGCATAAGCATTACTGTCTGATGGTGCAGAGCACCCATCAAGGTATTACACCAGTTCCATGTGTGATACCTGTGATGCACACAGCACATACATAGCTGTTTGACAACACTGATTGCATTTGCATCCTACTACAATTGTATATAACATCCTTGATAGGTGTCCTCTGCATTGTGCATGTAAGGATGCTTATCTCACAAAGACATCTTCTCCAGTGTTATGTCACCTTGTGTGACAGTCACATAATACACATTTTCACTGTGCAGTCTGTACTGTACCATATTGATGTATAATTAGTGTTTTTGCTACAACTGTCTTCCACTGACATGCCGTCATCTGCTGTACATTATCACTTGTCCTCTTTCCCTGTGTTCATTCCTACAATTCATCTGTGTGTCCTTATTCAATACACACACTTCCCTTGACTGTTTATTTTACATGGCAGTCCATGTATCCTTACAGATCATTTGCACAACTTTTGTACAGAATGCCTGGAATAGGATTTCACAATACTCTGCACTGTATACACTGTCCTGTACTGTGTTTGGACCATATACATTACTATATGTTAAGCCCTGGTAATCATTGTGGCATTCCACACAATTCCACTAACTCAGTTTGCTCTATAGTAAACAAATTCACTATCCGTGTTGGTTTATACAGTTTCTTGGCCAACAACAGTGTAGCCAGCTATGAAACCATGCTTGTTTACATTTAAACATGGTGCGCGGCATGAATATATAATTAAGGCTGCTGCTCACTGCACAAACATGTAAACTCCGTGTCCATGTAGGCTTTGCGTGAAGCCTACACAGAGTTTATTAAATCCCAGGGCTTGTTAACATTCAATATGCAGTGCTCCTTTGCCTTTGATAATATGAGTCCAGTTTAATGTTATTTTATAGATAGACATGTCCGTAACATTCAGTGAAATTTTGATGAAGAACTCTTGAACAGTTTTGGAGACAGACATTTATTATAAACAAAGAGCATAACCCTCAAAACAATCAATAGTTTAGGGACAGTCTTCTAAAAAATTATCAGTAGTAAAGGGGTTTATTCTGAACAGTGCACAGCACACATTTTAGAAAGCTGACACCTGAAATGAAAGGTAGGATATAAAATACAAATTTAATTTTCTCTGATGGTCATACCTATGAAACACTTGAATACTCTAACAACATGCCAAAATTACATTCTGATTCATATGTATTCTTTTTTCACAGTCATAATTGCCAGTTTTTCTAGTCAACAATCCACATAAAAGAAAATCAGTCAAAATTCTACTCATATATAATAGTCTTTTATGTAGTCTGTTAATTTTATTTTATTTTTATTTATTTTTTATTTTACATTTGTTGACCGGGCTAGTCTAGCTGGATATACGTCCATTTTCAGTAGAGGCCCGGGGAGATAAGCTCCAAAGTTAAAATGAATTTACATTAAAGAAATACATGAAAATAACAGAGTAAAGGAAAACATTATAACTGGTGACATAGTTATAAAGTGTAAAAATGCAGTAAGTAGAACATAAATGGTAAAAATATTGTTACAAAAATATTGTTACAAGTGATATTCTTGGAGAATACTAGCATAATGTCCAGTAATTGAGGATAAAGGAAAGTAAGAAGAAAAGAGCAGTTATGTAAGTACATCTAGTGGTATAACGTGGAAAGAATGCATATAAAAAAACACACTTTTTTTTAATATATATAGATAGTAAGAAGGAGAAATAGATCAGTGGATATAAATATGAAGTAGATTTAGGGTTCTAAAGGTCTAGAATTTAGTCAGGTGTCAAGAGCTAGAGTTAGTCAGGATTAGTACAGGGGCACAGCTATTGTGATTTGAGGTAGAGCTTAAGTATTTTTTAAAGAGAGATTTTGAGGGAATAGTAGAAAGTTCAGAGGGAAGCAGGTTCCAGTGTTTTCCAAACAGTGTTAGAGAAAAGGGAATCTCCAGCCTTGTTGTTTGCTTTGTCAATATTTACAAGAAGTTTGTGTGCGGATCTTAGGGACTTTAGGTTATACACCAAACTCAAAAGACACCACAAACCAGCGAAACACAAGGTTTAGCTTCATCAGAGGTTGAGTGAGGCACTGCCTCCGCATATTTATTGCATATATCAATTAATACATAAAATAAAAACTTAAAATCAGTGCAATAGCAACTGGACACAGTATAAATACAAAACATCACTTGTAAGCAATAATATACAAATCAAGGAAGCAGCCAAACCTATAAAAAGACCTGAACCACATGTAGTGAATCTTAAAGCGTTTGTACAATACAAAATAAAAAATAAAATGTACATATTCAATTTATTATTAAATCTATCTACCTTAAATTCAACTTGATTTAAATATAATACCTTCAAATAAAAGGTTGTATGTGCATGAGTAAAAAGCAAATACAACATACTGATAAAAAGCCTTTTAAATCCATATAAAAATAAAATTGTAACCGAAACTGGCTTATAACAAGACAACAAGTACTGTAATGTTTGCATAGACTAAAACATTAATCGTAAAATGCCCTGTTTCGTCTTACCATTCCACAATACAGACATTTACCAAAGAGCCTTTTACAAAAAAGGCATAAGTGGAGATCCACTAAGACATCACCTTATATATTCTACAACTGCCTTCTTGAGATTTACTTACAATTTTGACGCAGAAGCGACGAACTACCTGGATGTTAAACTATCTAGGGTCAGACCATCAGGTTCACTTAAGTCTGTAATCTTTAGAAAGGACACTTATGTAAATTATTTTCTCCACTACACTAGCTCACACCCCTCGAAGCATAAAAAGGCTATAGTAAAAGGTCAGCTTGTGAGGGCTGTGCGCATGTGCAGTGAAGTTGATGACTTCATACTAGAGTGTGAGACCTTGAGGGACCTTTTCACCAATCGCGGCTATCCGCAGCATTTGGTGGAGGATCTGACAGTCGAAGTGACACATAAAAGAACTAGTGGTTTTTATAAACCACTCCTTTCCCCTATGCCTATCACGTCTACTAGACGGGAGTTAAAAACTGATCTTCCTGTAAACTTGAATTCTATGGACCCCGGTGTATTTCCAGTAGTTATTCCATCCAATGAGTTCCCATGTAGTTTTATTTCGACATATAGTTTGAATTCTTTTGCTATTCAAAATATCTTGTTTAAGAACTGGTTTTTTATCTCCAGTAATGTGTCAATGCTTAATAAATTGGGAGAAAAACCTGTTATGGTTTTCAGGAGAGGGAGAAATATTAAGGACCTTTTGCAAATTGGTTCATTTGCTGACCACTGTACTAGAACAAAGGGGTCTTTTGCTTGTGGGACATGCAACTTTTGTACATATATTAAAACGGGTAGTACATTCTTTCTAACAGGTAGGAAATATTTTATTGACCATAGAATAAAATGTGACACCAAGTCGATTATTTATATTGCATTTTGCACATGCTGTCCTGCCTTCTATGTCGGGAAGACCGACAGAAGGTTTAAAGATAGGATTTACCAGCATGTTTACGCTATTAAGAATAAGAAGTGTGAGAATGCATTGGCCAAACATATTGATGCCTACCCTGAGCATGCCTTTTTGTTTATGGGGATTGACCATTTACCAGCTTCTGTTAGAGGTGGTCCCACTTCTATCTTACTGGAAACTCGAGAGCTACTATGGCAGCTCAAACTGGATGCTTTTAATGCACCTGGCTTGAATGATAGTTGCAACATAGCCCCTTTCCTGAAACTTAAGTCTTATATGAGGTGATGTCTTAGTGGATCTCCACTTATGCCTTTTTTGTAAAAGGCCCTTTGGTAAATGTCTGTATTGTGGAATGGTAAGACGAAACAGGGCATTTTTTGCCCAGTCTTATGATTAATGTTTTAGTCTATGCAAACATTACAGTACTTGTTGTCTTGTTATAAGCCAGTTTCGGTTACAATTTTATTTTTATATGGATTTAAAAGGCTTTTTATCAGTATGTTGTATTTGCTTTTTACTCATGCACATACAACCTTTTATTTGAAGGTATTATATTTAAATCAAGTTGAATTTAAGGTAGATAGATTTAATAATAAATTGAATATGTACATTTTATTTTTTATTTTGTATTGTACAGATTCACTACATGTGGTTCAGGTCTTTATAGGTTTGGCTGCTTCCTTGATTTGTATATTATTGCTTACAAGTGATGTTTTGTATTTATACTGTGTCCAGTTGCTATTGCACTGATTTTAAGTTTTTATTTTATGTATTAATTGATATATGCAATAAATATTTTCAACCTCTGATGAAGCTACCTATTGAGAGTAGTGAAAACGCTGCTTGTATATGTAAATAAAATGTTTGCGCTAAGGTTTTATTTGGGAGCAGTACTTTCTTTGGACTCGGGAACCTTGTGTTTCGCAGGGACTTTAGGTTATGGTAGGGGTAAATAAGAGTAGATAGTATAGGTGTTTTGTCAGGTTGATATAGAATTTGATGGGCTATGGCTAGTTGATTAATTTTAAGTTGCTGCTGAAATTCAAGCCAGCCTAGTTGCTTTAGATTAGTACAGTGGTGGGTTCAGGGTTACCTGTTGCAAATCTTGCTATGTTATGGTAGGAGGTTTCTAATTTCAAAAGATTCTTTTTTGATAGGTTAGTAAATATGGGTGAGGCATAGAGAAGGGGAGAGATAAGGTGGGAGTGGGCAATAGTTATTCTAGATTCTGGAGTGAGGAAAGGTTTGATTCTGTAAAGAGAGCCTATTTTTTTATTAATAGTTTTCAAAGTGTTGCTTATATGGGTATCGAAGTTAAGGTTGTTGTCAATGGTAATGCCTAGTAGTTTGGTAGTAGGATCTTGTGATATAGGTGTGCCATTTTTAGATGTTATTGTAAAGTCTGTATGGGGAGATTTACTGGAAGGTGTGAAGAGAAGGAGTTTATTTTTTTTTTGGGTTAAGTAGGAGACAGCATTGTGAAAACCATTCTTCTACAGAATTAAAAAGTGGTTGTGTAAGGGAGTGAAGATCTGATACAGATGTGTCTGAGCAAATTAGTGTAGAATCATCTGCGTATTGTATGCATGTATCTTGGGGAACTACTTGGTGGAGGTCATTGATAAATAAAAAAAATAGGAGGGGAGCCAATATGTACCCTTGGGGGACACCAATGTTAACAGGTAGCTGGGAAGATAGAGTGGAGTTCCAGAGTACTGCTTGATGTCTGTTATTTAAGTAGGATTTGAACCAGTTAATCGGTTGGATTTCAAGTGACAAAGATTGAAGAATGTGTATGAGTATTTGGTGGTTGACCATGTCAAAAGCCTTGGACGGGTCTAAGAAAAGTGCAGATTTTTGTTGATTGTGTCTGTAAAGGAGAGGAGATAATAATAAGGAGAGGATAATAATAAGGAGAGGATAATAATAAGGAGAGGAGATAATAATGAGAGGATAATAATAAGGAGAGGATAATAATAAGGAGAGGAGATAATAATGAGAGGATAATAATAAGGAGAGGAGATAATAATGAGAGGATAATAATAAGGAGAGGAGATAATAAGGAGAGGATAACAATAAGGAGAGGCGATAATAATGAGAGGATAATAATAAGGAGAGGATAATAATAAGGAGAGGAGATAATAATGAGAGGATAATAATAAGGAGAGGATAATAATAAGGAGAGGAGATAATAATAAGGAGAGGATAATAATAAGGAGAGGAGATAATAATAAGGAGAGGATAATAATAAGGAGAGGAGATAATAATAAAGAGAGGATAATATTAAAAACAATCATGGTAATCCTACTTTAAAATAAAATTTGTTATTAATATTATGGAGACATTATCTATTACAGTTCTGGAAGCAGTCTCAGTAGCTCAACAGGTAGCATACTTGTCTGTGATGTAGAAAGCTGTGTGTTCTATTCTTTCAAGGGAGCTGGATTAATTTTTCAGTACTGACACTGCAGAGCAGCATAAGGGGGTTGTCATACTCCTGTGTGTGCCATCCTCCTTATGAGATGTTAAAATGAGGCTTCATCTGCCAGACTTTGTGGTAGCTCAGATGGATGTAAAAAGATCCCACAGAACTTAAAGAGATGCAAAAGTTCCCCAATACCCGGGCCAAATTTTCCCTGTAAGTATAAATGCTACTTTGTGTCTCCCTTGAAAAGAGGCCATTGAACTGGTGGAACTAACCCAGTCAGCAAAGTGCAAATAAAAAAAATTAAATTAAAAACAAACAACATAAAGGAATTGCTTAAACAAGTATTATGACTGTACTTTTTACATGTCTACTTTAGCAGCATAGAATCTGCTCTGGAGCAAGAATCTTCAACAGATGAAGTATTCAAACAAGTGTTACCATCTTCATGCGGTTTGCATTTTCTGAGTATGTGCTAATGTAAACTTGTCTTTGAATGCTAATAATACACCACTCAAATGCTAAAGAATTCACTGTAGTACAAACTGAATTCTAAAGTTGAAATGCAAAGTACAGTAAACTCTCAGTTAATCGGAACTCAAGTAATCGGCAAAAATATATCAAAGAAATATAGTACAATTTTCACGTGTTGCACTTTCTGTTTTCCCCCGCAGAAACATACCTTACATTTTTTAGAATTTTAGAGTTTTAAAAAGGAAGAGAGGAATAAATTCCCTCTCACCCCAACCTGAGAACAAATAAAACCAAATAGTATAGGGTACAGTATTAGTCAGGCGTATTTTTAATAGTAACTCTCAAGCAACCAGAAACAACAGTTATTCAGCATCTACCAATCCCCATGGGTGCCAGTTAACTTGAGAGTTTATTGTAAATGTACTTGGTGCTGTTCAACAGCATTTTTCTCATGTTTCTGTTTTCAGATAAAATGATAATGATACAATCTGCAGAACATTAGTACAGAAAAAAATTAAGATGGATCAGAAAGAAGTTTTTTCAGTACAAATAGTATATGTGGTAGAAATCTGGCTGCCCCTCCCCATCCAGGACACAATTCTTTATATAAAAGAATGTCAGTGAGGCAGAAGCTCTGTTTAAACATAGCAAGATAATTCAACATGTTATTTATATTTAATATTTACCATCTATAAATATGCTACTTGTAATTCAGAATTGATGTATTGTTCTAAACAGACAGCTTGCTCACTCAAGCATCTGTTTTACCTGGTTACTTCAGCAGGTGGTGTTCTGGGATTTCCAGCTAAACTACATGCCTAGTAATAGAACTAGTAAACATTAAAATATATAATGCTTTATAATAAAAACATACAAAATAATGACAAAGGTAGGCCCTTTTATAAGAATATTAATACCCTCCAGGGGTATTACTAGGGAATAGTGGACCTTACAGAGGAAATGAAATGCTCTTCCTACAACTTTGTATCTTAGAATGCCTCTGGATTGTATGTTATTCTCCAGTTGTACACACCATTTGAACATTATTACATGCTTAATGCTGAAGTACACTGAAATGAGGTGAGGGGATCATAGACAGGACAGTTTACTGCTGTTAGTTAGGATTATTTAATTAGTATTATTATCTGTTATTATTATTATTTAATTAATTATGACTAGTGCACTTGTTAAATACCAAAGCAGAAGTCATAGCGACATTTTATTACTGTTATTTTATAAGGTATGGCTTTAGCACTTGCTGTGTATCAATTCGCAGGGGTGCTATGGATAAGTACCGTGACAACAAATGTATTACTGTATGAAGGGTACATAAAAGTCTTAAATTTCTGTAAGCTCTGGGGTCCTTCTGATGTAACAGTAGCTTACAGCAGTCATACTGATTGCTTGCCATAAGGGAAACCTTCAAACAGTATTGGGCAAAGAATAATTCAGGCTTTAAACCATTTTATCTCCGCTGTTCATTTCTGAGTAGCTACAAACTCTACAAGCACTGCTCATGGCTGAGAAACAACCAGTGTTTAACTGCTGCCGCAGAGTGACTTAGAACCTGCAAGAGGGAATGACTGTTAGAACTAATATAATCTAATTCTAAAATTTCTGTAGCAGACTGGCATAAAGAAGTAGGCAATACAAGGCCAGGTGAAGATTATGGTGGTATGGAAACTTGAACCAGTGATATAAGAAATGACTGGATTATTGATTGTGAGAATCTGGGAAAAAAGCTATTGGGTAGTTAATTGATTTTAAGATTCAGCCCATCTATACTGCTGCTGCAAATGATGACAGGCTTATTGACTAAGTTTTTTTTTTTGTAGTAAGAAGAAATGTGAGGTTGCACACAGGAAAGATATGAGGCAGTGGTATAAGCTAGAAGAAAAACTGATATGACAGGTTGTGTGAGTAGGGCTTATGTGATTTTATGCAGAGAAAATAGATAGCATGCATGATTAAGCAGGGCTTGTTGGGAGGGTTTATGCATCAAAGTGCAGAACAGAGAAATAGGCTGAAAATCGAAGAGAAAGAGAGATGAAAGGCAACAAACAGATGATAAGAATGCAGAGAGAGGAGTGAATATGTAAAACCACAATGAAGGAACAGCAAAATATCTGCCTGAACAAGGGGGGGGGTGTAACAGGGGAAAGAGAATATGCAAGTATAGTCATAGAAAGAGCACATATTTGACTTGAGCAAGAGAGCTAATTTGAAAGAGGCAGGGGTCAAAAGTCCTATTTATTTATTTAAAACATGAGGGCATACAATATACTTTAAAAGAAGTGTGGTCAGCATAAGCCTTTTTTTTAAAGAGGCTTAATGCTGAGCTTCATTCACTAGGTTTTATTGCATCAGACAGACAGACAGCGTACAGTGACATGACGTACACATCCTCTTAAAGTAACACCCATGATGAAAAATACAATGCTATTATATAACAACATCTACTTACAATAAATAAATCAATAAATACATTCTCTCTGCAATACAGTTACATTTTGATAGTTCACTATACTGCACTAGTATATCATGAAACATTTACATATCTTCAAACATTTTTCATAGAGCTAGCATCAAAAATAAACTTTTGTAATGTCATTCTTTGAGTCAAACACAGGTACTGCAGTGACTCTTGTCTCTTATTCACTCTCCCATATTTAGTAGTATACAGATGTATAGAAGTATTATCAAACGAGGAAGGTGCAGACATATCACTTGACACAAGATCACATTTGTGTTGTCTGACGTTCTGTTTTTTTGTTCACATTCACTATAGACCTTAGAATTTCTACATTCTTTTCTGCCACTACTGATTAGGTTGAAGTACTTGGAGGAATTTGTCACACTATGAGGAAGTGGTTCAGATGATGATGTAGACAATGTCATCCTCACCGTCTCTGCTTCCATTTATCTGCAAGAGAGTAATAACATTTTTATTAGTCTATATCAGGAGAGGTATTTGAGTTAAACATCTCCTGTTTCTTCTTTAGCTCACTGCATCTTCCCCTCACATCAAATGAAATCTCAGTTATTCCTTCACTTTAATTTTAACATTTGGATATTTTGATGCATTTTTATGTTATCAGTAACCTCATGATACTCTTTCCAGCAAAGATCTCTGCCATGATTGTCACAGTACATTTCTGGGTCATTTGTCTGTTCTTTAATTTCTCAAACATATTTTTGACAGTTTTGTGGTTGAAACAAAGTATATGTAGTTGGCAGTTTTGTCTTAAGCATTCTATTTATTAAAACTTCAAATGGTGACTATTATTATTATTGCATTTCTGACCTTCTGAAATGGAAGGTAACAGTTAGTAGCTGGAGAAATTGCTACATTCTGTTTTTAATGGTTTGAATATCTCTCTTATTTTGTTAATTACTTTGTGGATATCACAGATTCTTGATGTGAGATGTCTAAAATCATAGTTTTTAGAAAAAAATGTGAATCTATGGACTTGTAAGCAGTGGAAAATTTTCTGAAATCCTTTCTTCCAATATGCCAAAATGAGGAAAAAGTACTCGCATATCTTATTCACCGTAGTGCTTGTAGTGCTTGAAGTGTCTCTCAGATGAACAGTGTTTGGGTATTTTGAGTGGTAATTCAAACAGGCTATATATTTTTTATCCATGCTATGAGACATGCCCAATGGTTCCCCTGCCAGACCTCATCAGCTTATTCATTCTTTCTAGGGGCCAGAGACAGGTACTCCTGAACTTTGGTGAAAGCCTCTGGCTCAGTTATTCCCATTCAGGGAGCCATATCAGCCCAGCTGGAAGGTGAGAGTGAATTATTAGTGTGTGGGCCAGTTAAAAGACCAGTAGTGGTCTCCTCTCCATTTTAACTTTTTCTCATTTGGTAGCGTGTGGATGTCTTAGTGACTGCCAGTTTTGAGGGAGTTATGTGTGCTTCTACTCAAGCCTACTTCCCTGACACAGCTGTACCTTCACTACAAAACATAGAAAGCCTGCCTGGCCTGTTCTGTATGTAATCACTCATCTTCTGACAGGCTTTGCTGATGTGTTGGGTGTGGCTGCCTCTCTGTAACCTCAGATTGGGCAAGATAGCATCAGCCACTCAAGCCCATTCTGACTTGCCCAGTCCATCTAGTGCCTGTACCACTAGTCAAATAGCCATTGTTTGGATCATAGTCAAGGCTTCATTCCTCTATGTCATGGGGCCTTGCTACAAACTTTATAATGTTGATTCTTGACTTGAAAAAGATCTATTACCATTTTATGTTATCATAATCCTGGATCATCTCTTCTTTCCTGTTTTGATTTCTATCCAATGTTGACAAAAAAAAAACAAAGTCACAATAAACAACCTTGGAGCATGCAAGTGAAAAACATTAAATAAAAAGTTAAAAGCAGTATTTTTGTAAGGGGCCCATCACCTATACCCCTACTATTTTTTTTAATTCTAACTCTGACATCACACAAATACTGGAGAAAGGGCATATTTCCCCATGCCCAGTAATGTAGTGATCTCGTACAACTGTTGAATAACCAGATGTCAACTTTAACAACAATCGACCAAATGACTGACTCCCATATACATATATACTAACGCCATAATTGCAAAACTGCAGAACAATGAAAGACTCTAAAACTTTGAATCACTGCAGAATTACAAATGGAAATGTTGTTGGCACTAAATTCCTATGAGAACAGCAACTAATGAGACATAGATTGGGCAGTAATACTCATTGGGTTGAAAGCACGTCCAGTTTATACTTGATTAAGAATAATGCAGCTTTTGTGTGTCCTGTACTCTTCAATCCATCCATCCATCCCCTTTTCCCATTTTGCACATGGGGTTGGGGTGTCACTTTAACAGTGACAATCATCTCTAGCCAAGGTGGCTAGTCCTGCCATGGTAGTTCATCCATACCACTCACTTGCACACATACTCACACCTATGGCCAATTTTACTATGTCCAGTCCATCCAGCATGTCTTTGGGATGTGGAAGGAAACTGTAGCACCCAGAGATAACCCATGCAACCGCAGGAAGGACATGCAGACTCCGCACAGAAGGCACCCCAGTCAAAAATCAAAACGGACAGCCTCTTGCTGTGAGGTGACAATGCTAACCGCTGCACCACTGCGGCCACCCTAATACCTAAATATCTCTAAAACAGGAAAACTGAAAGGAGCACTTAGCCCCCCTTGCCCACTTTAGCAATATGTGCTAACCCTAATCCTTAACCTACCCTTGGCCCTATCCCCAACATGCTGCTTACTTTACAAAAGCACTCTTGGCTAGCATCAAAGATGGAAACAATACTAATTTCATGAACTCAAATCATATCATAACTTAAGAATGAGATTAATTTCCGTCAGGGTATAAGAAACCCAAATGTCTTGGAGAAATTAAACAGAAAAAAGCCCTTTCTGCAATACTAACACTATTCAAACTAATTAGCACAAATCTACCATTCAACAGTCAATGCTGTTTTAAGATGTGTTACAGTTAAGGTTAGCTGATAAGGGATGTTAATAGTGTGCTGCACTTCCTCAACAAGCACTTGTCCAGTGCAGTACCAGCACCTGTGCAGCGAGGTGGCAGGGCATGCAGAGGTGATGGTAACTGGCAATAAATACCCCTGTCATCTTTCCATGTAAATTACGAATTGAGAGCATACTGACTTTAGTGTAGCTGAAGAATGGGGGGAATAGTTGTCAGTTTTGCAGTGCATTAGAACTTTGCCAAGGAGAGAAAGTCTAAAGCAAAAAGTCAAAGAATTAATGATGTTCCATGAAAGCCCTAATTTTCCAATCTCACTTCAGCAATGTTTTCTTACTGAAAAGAAGAGAGCTGTCACAATGCTCACACAATGACTCTCAAATCAAAAACAAGACAGTAACTGTAAATCATAGGAAAAACTGCTCTTTTATAAGAGCCTCTGGGCCAGCCCTTTTACCTTGCTAACAAATAAATACTTAAATTCACAACAATAACAATATAATATTATACTCAGCAAAGCAAAAATATAACAAAGCCCTGAAGTCACCCGGAGAAAACCAAAAGAGAGACCCCAAATCTCTTAGGACTGAAAACAGGAGCTGCTGCTACAATTTCTACCAAGCATCAGTGTGTGGGGGAGGGAAGCCAGCACTGCTCTGAAAACCAAGCTGAATGAACAGGAATTTAAGTGTGTTTAAAACTCACATACAACAATGCTGCAACACTGATCCACCTTAAGATGTGCAGCTCAGAACATAAATTTGGAAGAAGTAACCATAAATGTGACAAGCAGTGACCAGCAACAGCTGAAAAGCACAACAGTGCTGAAAGCTAGAATACAGGTTCACTGCTTTTGCATTTCTATTTTTGTACTGTTTCTTTAACACCAAAATTGGTATGCAACCCACTACCCCTCAAAGTCAAGAGAGCATGTTGGGTGCTTCCCACAGTTGAGCTTGATGACAGAACATTAGGACAGTCAGTCCAACTATGTCTGAGTAACACCTTTATGAAGTATTATGATTCACAGAAAACATATGATGTTTACAGCAGACTTAATCCCTACAATGCAGTTAACATTTTTGTACCACAGCACATTTTGAAATGCTGCCAACATAATACTGTATGTAACTTGCCATTTCCTGAGCCACATCCTCTGGAACATCTCTTTTCAAGTCAAAGAAACTCAATAGCTTCATTGTCCTTGTATTTTCCTTTCAATTTCTTGATGTCTTCAATTCTCAACAACAGTTTTATGACAATTTTCTCTCCATCCTCCTCCTCTGCAAGTTCCACTCATACACCTGTCTACTCTTGGAAGAACGCATGGTTTAGAAGGTCCTTTATGGTATACCATTCCTCACAGTACTCTTCAATCATATTTTATAAATTCTATAACATCCTCTGAAGTCTAGCTGGTATTTTAAACAAATCAAATTACTATGTAAGGGTTTAAGATCTGATTTTAACAGCTTTGTCATACATGCAGTCATCAGGATTTTTATATATTTTATAGGTGCATAGGTGCATTGGTAAGTACCAGGCCAGCTGCCCTTATAGGCCATTTTAAGCCTAGACAATTACCTTAAAAAAGGTGACAATCAAACCCTGTACCTTATCCAAAGAAGGAACAGCATACAAAAAATAGCCAACAAACTAAAAAACAATATAAGCAATTAAAACATATATCTTTATGTATGAAGTAAAGATATATTTTTAATTGCTCTTATTGTCGTTTTTACTGCTGAATGAACAGTGCATGTTTAGCCGTGTGTTGACTCTTTTTGCTGTTGGATTGTTTACATACAAGTTTTGGAGTGGAACATTTACTGCATTGGTTGTAGCATTTTGTTTTGTGGTAAATTAAAACATATGTCTATATCGACATCTCATGCGTGCAGATGAATTTCTAACTGCATATTTGTTTCTAGACATCGTCTTGGATTTCCTCTTTGTATTCTTTTTATTTTTATTTCATTTGTAAACTTTGTGCTTTATTTTATTGTCACAACCCAATTCAGCCTTTATTTTTCAGACTTCAACTTCTTCATGTAGCCCTTTATTGGAATGTTTATTAGTTCACTAGTTTGCACATATCCCATGCTTCATCAACTATTATGTCTGACTCTGTCAATTTTTGTCTTGATCATTTATGATGATACAGACAATTATGTCTTTTATCAGTATTGTAACATTATCCTTCTACAAAGAAACATTTAATTTGGATCATAGTATGCCTGGAATGTATCCCTCCTTTTTAAGGTTAAAAGTGTTAAATGCCTTTAAAGCTTCCTTGTCTGTGATATGTAATAAACTAAGGTAATCTCTGGCCTTTTTGGGACCAGGGATGATGTCTAGTCACCACATGAGAGGTTCTGACTCCCAAGGTAGCTTCTTTCAAATTTCCTAGTGGTGCTCTCATTCAGAGTGGAACCTTAATCCCAATTTCTTGCAGTCTGCTGAAAGTTACAGAAATTATGAAACTTAGCCTACTGAAGCTGAAAAAATTTCAGGAGCAGTTTGTGTCTTCAAAAATGTTTTATTGACTGCTGAGACACATGAGTACCGCTCCAAATCTAATTAGAAAGTAGACTCCAGAGATGTACAATAAATATTAGGACCAATCCAAAAGTTAAGAGATTTCGTGAATATTGCTATAGAATTGACAATATGAATTGGAATAGAAAGCTTATTTCAATATCTTGCCAGTGACACACAGATAAACTTCTGCCTCTGTGGCATTAAGTGTTTAGTACCATTAATCACATCAGGTACCTGGCTGACCAACACTTAGTTCATTAAGAACTGTTTTGCTCATTTTTTCCCAGAATGATAATGCTACTTTTCTATAAGACATTACATTTCTCTGCAGATAATTTGAGTATTCTCAAAGATCTTACCCACTCTGTGAGGCAACATTTCCAAATTAAAGCGTAATACTATTTTGTTAGTCATAGTTACTTATGATTTAATTTCAGTTTTTAATGGAATTTCTTGGAAATTATTTTTATGCAGAATTTGCACACTCTATCATTCCTTATGTTTATTTATCAGAAGTCTTCGGTACTGGAGTCACTATTTCCATATCTTGAATACTCTGCAATTAACCTGGTAATGATGAAGTTATAGCTCACCTCTGGATATGTGCTGCTATAGTGGGCAGACATTTATCCTCACCAAAGTAACCTTAACAATGGTTTATGACCTGCAACCATGGTACTGCGGTATTGTTGTCACCTCACAGTAAGACGTTGTCCTGTTTGATTCTCAGGTAGAGCGTCTTCTGTGTGGAGGCATGCGTGAATGGGCGTAGCTTCATTGAAGGTTGTGTGTTAGGGCCGGCAACTCGGCACGTAAAAATCTACTGTCAATCATTAGCGGACCGGAGTTCCGCTGTGGCGACCCCTAACCGGGAAAAGCCAAAAGACACAACAACCAACTTAAATTTTCTACCCCAAAGATACTAACGGAGCTGTTTTGACTCCAAAAATTAACACTATAATTTTTTTAATTTATCAATATATATTTTTTTCTCTGCTGGGGAAAGAGCTGTACAAGCTTAATCCATTAGTTGTTCTTCAGGCAAAGGCATAATATGTTGAATCACAGCTCCAATAACATAAGGAGAAGCACCACAAGCCAATGAAAGTAGTAGTATATGGTAATAGCACATCAACATTCTCACATTAACAATTCTTTGCATCTTTTAAATGCAAATACTTACCATCTGAAAACCATAAAGGGCTGCTGGGGTCAGTCTCTGTCCCAACTGCATAGTTAGAACTTGGAATAAAATTCCTATATCAGTCATGTCTATCGCACACCCTCATATTTTCAAACCATTACTAAAAGACTTCTTCTCTGCCTCCTGGCTTTGTCCCTGCTCCTCATCTGAGCCATAGCTCTCTAGCACCCTTCATCACCTTTCTTATACCTCCCTTTAAATCAGTAAATCACTTAACCTGCTTATCCCCTTCAACTACCTCACTTTATTGTACTTCTTAAACTACTATACCTACTTCTAATTAGCTCAACCAAATTACTATTCCATCACTGCTTCTCTGATTGCTTGCCTCCTCTTAATATCTCACTCTATTATATTTCTTAAGTTACTCCTACCTATCTTATATACCACTCTTATATCTCTAAAGTCTCAGTACAAGGCTTTTAAATTTAATGTTTGTGACTTTCAATATACATTTTATTATACTGATTATTATGCTATGTGTTCACTGAAACAGGATTATAAAATTTGTTATTGTAAATATTGACTGCATTACACATGATAGCTTGGAGCTTTTCTCCCTGGGCCTCCACTGAAAAGGGGCACCTGTGTCCAGTCAGACCTTCCTGGTAAACAAAATGTCAATACATAAATAAATAAATAAATAAATAAATAAATAAATAAGTAAATAGATAAGGTTTACTATCAAAATATCGAAGTTCATAAAAAAGAACGTTCAGTACTTCAAAAATGACGTCATACATCCTGCATAATAATTAGGTTAAAATGTCGAATCTGTTGATCAAATTCAATAGATTCAACATTTATGTCGAAAATCGACCGTGATGGCAGTGTAGGTGCAAATGTAAGTTAAACACCTACACTGTCATTTGTGTTTTAGTGGGGGGGGGCAAGCCCCCCCACACCCCCTGCAAATGAAATATTCTAACTCCGAGATCGCACTATAGTGATGAAAGGGATACATTTCCCAATCCCCACTGTACTGTGACTCTACTTATAACATCTAGTTCATATCAATGAATACACACTTGCATTCGCTGATATGTACTCTCGATCTCCTAATGTTCGGCAACACAGAAGTCGACTAACTGCCGTTCGACTTTCCGTGTTCGCTGAATCAACGTTCAACTTTTTGATAGTAAATCAGGTAAATAAACAAATAATAATTCTGTTTATGGTATTACAAACTGTACATGTGTGCCATTACCATGGTCTGGGTAGCACGAATCTCCCATAATAGTTTACTAAACATAGACATGCTTTTCCCAGCTCTGTGGCATAGAGAGATACATTTCTGATTATGAACTAAACAATCTGAGTTGGAATAGTAACTTGCACACCTGAATAGCCAGGTAAAACAGGGTAGGAGTGAATGCCTGACACTGGGTCACCCATCCAAAGGGTAGAGTGTTATGTTTTTGGTCAATTGGCCATGCTTGCATGACACTGAAAAAGCCAGGGCTGAGGATATAGGATTGGCAGTCCCAGCAAATGCTGTAACCCTTATTAGCATGTGTTAGAAGCAAGCACATGCACAGAGTTGGTGTAGAAAGCCCCAAAATATTAGCCACCAGGGGCCAGGGCTGCAGTCTTAATAAACCACTTCATTATCAGGAAGCCAGCAAGTGTACAAACCACCTCCATGGTTGCCTGGATGATGGCCCCTTAGTTCTCACTGCCATACTGGGAATGGCCAACACAGGAGGGTGAATGGTCTTAGCATTGATATGGCAGGCTTAATACCTGTCAGGCATGGATACAAAAAAGCACACAGAAATGCCTGTGACTGTTCCATGCAAGCTGTGGTGGTGGTTAGATTGTATCATGGATTGCTTTTACCTTATAAGCCAAAGGCTAACATCCTTTCTTTACGCCACACATGACCTGCATTTTGAGTTTTAGATATTCAAAACTCAGATTACATTGTTTTCATTGTTGGACCAGACTTTATCAGTCTGTGCATTGCTCTGTGTAAGTCTGTGCGTTGCTTAGTTTCTGTTCTCCAAGTGACTAATAAATTATCTTACTACATCATCAGATTTACATCCTTCAACAAATGTTTCATAATTCTTTGAAAAGTAGAAGGTACAGAAGTCATTGCAAATGCTAATAATTTACAAAGAGCGGGTGTATTTATGGGTATTTTTTAGAATCATCATTAAGCAATACTTGTTGATTAGCAGACAAAAAAATCAGTTTCATAGAACAAATGTCTACCACTGAGCATGATGTTCAGCTCTAGCACTCTCAGTAGCAATGGTATTTTCATGTTAATGGCTTGGTTCAGAGTTAAATTGTTATGAATTGAATTGTCTCTCTTCTACTGGTAAAATAGGAACATCTCATTCATTATTCTAAAAAATAAAATAAATAAATAAACCAAAACATAAAATCACTAGATACCTGATGGGATGGCAGGACATAAATACATTGTACAAGTTTCATTAACCCAGTTCTACATGCTTTCTTAAACACTTGTATTGCAGTAAAGAAAATCTGACACTTATTGTGAAGATATAGCTAAGTGTTCTGTATATAAGTATTACCATATCTTTTCCAGAAAGTATGGTAGAGAAGACTCTTTCTACTTCTTCAAAATTAGTCTGTTAGTTACCATTATGTCTAATGCAACTTTTTATGGGTTCATAGGTACGTACTAGGCCAGATGTCCTTGAGGGCCATTTTAAGTCTAGCCAGTTTCTCATTTTGTGCTCAAAATAACCTGTCTCATTTGGTTATAGATTGGCCTTACCCATCCCATGTTCAATAATTATATATTACCTCTAATGAGAATGACTGGGATCATACCATTGACAATTTGAAGGTACCCATGCATGGGATAAAGCATTTAGGAGCTGTCCATTAGTAGTACAGGGGGCAGTTCTCATGTAAATTTTCTGTTTCCCATCCATAGGTCTAAGCTGGGACTGAATACGGACAGGGAAGAAATTTGTTTTATGTGGTCGGGGAATCTATTCTACAGCAACAGTAACCTCTGTGAAAAACACCTGTCCCTCTGAACTGTTCTGTTGATGCTTAGATCCCCAGACTGAGTATTTCTCATGCCATTTGACTTGCTGATGTGCAGAAAGTCCTTCAGTAATGGGATGGAGGATGCCTTGTATACCAGACATAGGTCACTTCTTAACAGTCTGTAGGATACTGAGTATAGTGACAGGGCTTTGAGTCAGTCCAAGACATATTCTTTAGGCCTTGTATCCTTTTCATAAGGTATATTTGTGTGTATTCCAGTTAATCTGTGAGTCTATATTAGTTCATTAAATTACTTATCCTCAGACCCCTATTTGTTTAACAAGTATTTATCGAAGCTGCAAATTGATGAACGGACTTTTCAGTGAAAATTCTCCTAGGGCAAACCAATGGTAGGCTGCCCTAGCGACCGAAAACCAAATAATAAAACTTAACACCTACCCAAGTGGGGGGTGGCTATGCTCCCACACTCCCCAGTGTATGAGACTGTGCCCCCACACCTGCCTTGCTAAATATACCAACTCTGAGACTGCACTATAGTAGGGAAATGGGCATATTCCAGATGGCAGCCAACCGTTGCCTTGCCCTAGGAAAAATTTTAATGAAAACTCCATTCGATGATCAGTAGCTTTGCTAAATAGGTGTTCAACGAAGAGGTGTTTGCTACTTTGTGATTTGACAAAATGTCATAGACCAGTATCTGGACAGATATATGCTGAAAGGGGTATTATATTCAATGATTAGGCTAATTAGGGCTGAGTAAAGGGGGACAATGATATCTCTAGATCTATACACAATCCCTTTGTTTAGAAGATGTGTAATATAGAAGGACTTTCTTACAGCAGTAGACGCATGTTGGTCAAAAAATAGGTCACTGTCCACATAAGTTCCCCAATCCCAAACAACTGGGTAAACTCTTAGAGGTGTATTGTCAATGTGGTGGTTCTCTGGGGTAGATGACTTCTCAAAGGATACAATAATGCATTTTTTGGATTTAGTTTCAGTCCATGATTATGGCACCAGTAATTTATTTGAAACAAACCTTCCTGCAGGATGGCTAAGTCATTTGAGGATTCAATGAGTGCTCCTAGCTTGCAGCCATCTGCAAGCTTAGTCAGCCAAATCCCTTTGGTATTGGCTGTTACTTCAGAAAAGTAGATGCCAAACAGGAAGGGTCCCAGAACAGAACCCTGGGGCACTCTTCTTTTGGCATAGTTAAATGAAAAGTCATCTAAGATATCAAACACCAAATATCTAATAACTTTATTTAGATAAATATTCCAACAAACATATATGTTAGAATACAATTATAGCAGATGAAACTTGTGTGCAGAACCGCTAACTGGCAATTCTAGATTGTAATGCCAACATTTTGTGGGATATAGAAGGTTCAATATGTGTATTCCATAAATGCAAATTGATCTATTATGGATGAAAGCATGAGTTACTTATTTATTACTAGTCTAAAGGCATTATTCCAGTGCTCTTATTTCAAATTACAAATTTATACAAGTTTCCAATTTGGACTTCTTTGCATAAACAGTTTACGTACTTTCCATTATTGTTTTCTAAATAAATACAAATTTGAAAGAATATCCAGTATTTGGTCTATATTTTACATAAAAAGATAAATTATGCAACATATTCATATAGAAAAGCTTATTCATGCTTGTCAAAGTATGGGTTCTAACATATTTGATGTCCATTAGCTATGGATTCATACAAGTTAATCTAGGTAAGATTCAGTAATTAAGGAGCAACCATGCTAACTAAAGGACAACAAGTGCTAATTTTATTCACAGGCCAAGGAATAACTATGAATTTATTTTCAGAAGTTACATTGAAATCCAGCAGACCTCACAGCTGTACCTGTTTTGGAGGAACATACCTAGTTTTGGGCATGATTCACCCCTTCACATGATGGACTTATTTTTGAGGTATATTCTTATTTTCAGGCTAGAGTTACAAATCCACCCCAACACAATTTAGAAACTGTTTAGAAGACAGGAAAATATCCAGAACAATAGTGGCATCTTTCTGCATTTTCAGAAACAAAAATAAATGACACTATTAGGTAAATGCTGCAGCATCATTTATTAACGTCTACAGATTTTACAGTGTGTTTGTGATAACAAGCTTATATTTTACTCATTCTCAGGTTTTTTTAAACTGATGTTTCTGAGTAGTATCCCTTAGTTCAATTAGAAATGGGAAGATTTATATACAGTATTGTGCACTATGTCCATGTATTCCAGTATAAAGACTGTATAAAAACTTATCACTGTTTTGTTAATAAGACTGTAAGAAAGATGTTAAATGTGAACTTGTAATTGAACTTGCAGTTTTTAGTGGCGTAGAACGATGTATAAAACTTGTAACTTTTTTAAAGTATAAAAAGTATATAAAACATGCAGCTGTGCTCTGTGAGATATTACAAATATATGTAAAACAAAAACGTTTAACAAATATTTAAAACAAAAAATGTTTTAAAAGTGTATGCACACAATGTAGCACAGAATAAGTAATTGCTTTCCTGCAGAGCTGTAATTGACTGCCAGGAGTAAAATAAAATATTTAGTGCCTGATTTTATCTGCCTTAGTACTGTTTTCCAAAGTTATAAGTTGATGTTTATTTAGCGTGTATATTCTATCTTCTTCAACATATATAATATATACAGGACACAGTGCTTGTTCTAGTTGGAGTCAGTTAGATAACAGCTACTTAGTTTGTCTAAGTTTTCCTTTTACTCAACATATATATTTGTTTAAACTTTCTTTTGTGTTTTTCTGCAATTGCCTATCTCTCTGCATCTTTACTCTAAAACCGTATTCCATGACTATTTTTAGTAAGGATATCTGTAAAGTTAATTTTTAAAAGGTGTGATCAATTATGTATGCATTGACATAAAAGAATTTAATGCTGTGTGGTGACTAGTATCTGATATCCATCTCTGATTGAGTCAGAATAGTCTGCTATAAACAACCATCAGTTTGTTTGTATTCCAAAACAGACACCACCAACGTGGATATGTCACCACACCAGCAACTTTAATACAAGAGACAAACACTGAGCACTTTTGTTCATTAGTTGTGGAACTTCATCAGAGTGATATTCCCTATGGAGAATGTCTCTATTTAAAAAAGTCTGCAGCAACATAAAACCAATACGTAATAAATGAATGCAAATAAATTAATAAGTTGGTTAAATAATTTGTGTTTAAAACAATGCTCACTAAGTTTGCAATAAAATTAACAATAATACCTATTGCCCAATATCAGATCTAAAAGAATAAAGACAAACCACAGGATTCAATAAAATCCATGTAGGCTCCGTAGAGCCTACATGGAATGTACCCATGTACATGGCCACACTTCTTCCTTGGCAGCGTGCCATATATATTAATTATGGCACACTGCCGAGGGACATCACAGTAACATGGATATTGAATCTGTGTAAGCAACTCTGTAGAGGCTGTACTTCTGTCCTGTCCAGAAAACTTCTAGACAGTTGGTAAGCACAGTACAATACCTTCTGGCCCATTAACCCGGACCAAAAGGTTACAACAGATATTACTTCATGAAACTGCAATTTTAATTTTTTTTTTTACTTTTATGTGCTTGTTTGTGCAGTGTGGCACATTGTGCAGCTATGCTTGGCTTTGCTCAGATAGAAAGTAGACATCTGTTACACATCTAAAAATAGAAACTGTATGTATTCAATTTCAATTATTTAATTACTTATTTTTCATGTGCTTGTTTATGGGGTGCGGCACGTTGCTTAGCTATGCTTAGCTGTGCTTATATATACAGCAGGCATCTGCTACACATGTATTCAATTGTTGCAGTCCTGCGGTGCTTAGCAATGCACAAACCCACACAGCAAAGCTGTGTCACCATACAGGCACCTCGCAGTATATCTAAAGATATACAAGTTCCCTTCACTATCCCAGTGGCTACATATATTGAGTCATGATCTATAGTGTAGTAGATCCCAAGTCTAAGTCCTGAGCAGTCATACTTTTTACATATGTTTCTGTGAAAATGTGTCAGGTGACTGAAACTTTGGTTTAGTTTTAAATTAAACAATTGTTGCATTTAGAAAAGCTGTGTGATGTTAAGCAGTGCTTAAACATGGTCAATGGTCTATTCCCATTTGCGTGTTGCTAAGCTTTGCTTACACATGGTTTGTGTGAGTTTGCAAGATGCTAAGTGGAGTGGTGCTTTTTTAAAAGTTACAGCATGACGTGCAAGGGCAGGAATGCAGCCTCTTTAGAGGCCATTAGGCAGGAATTTCACATCATTCTTTGGAATCTTACCTTGGCTGTGGCTATGCTTGGTGCTGTCAGTGAAGGAGCGTGTTTTCGTGCACAGAAGTGGGGAATACAGGAATCCAGAATTTTTGTTGGACTCCTGGTATGACAATATGAACCCCAGCTGCTGCAGGGTGACCACCAGGGCTCAGAGTGTAAGTCTGAGGCCTAGGATCATTTGGCCAGGGAACTAACCAGTGCTACTGGTATCTCCCACACTGGTGAGCAGTGTCATCACCACTACAATCACCTGAGGTGTAGGAAAAGGGGAACCTTGGACACCTGGGTCCAAGAGGCTGGGAATGGGCACACCCCACAGATATGTAAGCATGCTTTCCAGTAATTTAGAAATATACATGCTGAATGTGTGCAAAACTGTTATGCATAATGGCTTGCTTCTCTTACCACAGCTGCAGACAAGAGGGCTCACAATGTCTAGTCCTATGCAGGGTGCTTGGCCAGGATGAGGCAATCATGTTTTATGTAGGAAAACATAAAAGTAATAACATAATGCATAACATAATTATATAATAAAGTAATTACAGAGTTTACAATCTTAACAGTCAGGTATGACATACCTGGGACATCTTATATCTTTATTAATGTGTCTCTGCCTACCTGAAATGGTAAAGCAAGTTAAAGCAAGAAAGCATGCAGTACTGTGTAGCATAGCTTCCAACCATCAGTTAATGTTGGGGTCTACCCAGATTAAGAGTTAATGTTGTGATCTGCTCATTGCCTGAAATATGCTGTAAGTTGCCCTCAAAAGAATAGGGTATATGGGTAAGTTAACAGAAGTCTTACACAGCTATCCATGGTCTACATGCAGAGTTGAAGCAACATTAATCAATATGTTTTAAAAGGTGATGGTGCTTTCATAACTAATGTTTTCAAATAAAGGGCTCACTATTCCTGTATTCACTGCTTGTGTGTTCCAGTCTGACACCAGTCAACTGTTACATGTGCATGAATAAATAATCCACCAGTAAATATCAGAAATAAATGCAGTTTAAACCCCAGATTAATGATCATGCCTGTGGTCTGATCATCTTGTCTGAAATATGCTGTAGAGTGCACTCAGTAAATGAACAGGGTATATGGGTAAATTAACAGAAGTCCTGGACAACTGTCGTTGTGTCCAAATGGCAGATTTGCAGCAACATTATCAATAAAGTTTAAAAGGAGATGGGGCTTCTATCACAATATATGTCATGGATGATTCCAAATTAGGAGCTGTCATTGAATCTCACACTGACACAAGTGTTCTCCGGGAGAGGCTGACAAAGACAGACAACTGGTGTCAGATTCATGGACTGGGGATAAATGCCAGGAGGTGCATAGTGGTATCCGTTGGGAAGTCATCCATCCCTGGTAACTATCATATTGACAACACACAACTTAGAGTTGACCCAGTGGTCAGGGAGTTAGGGACACACATAGATAGTGATCTGGCCTTTGATCATCACATATCTACGGTGGTGAGGAGGTCATTCTGTGTTGCGCAAGTTATAAGTGGGGTTATGGCATCTGAGTCCAGGGAAGTCATTGTTCCACTGTATTTGGCATTCATCGGACCTATCTTTGAGTGAGGTACCCCCTTTGGTATGTACCTGGCCAGGCATGTCCAGCGGCTGGAGCATACATGGAGGTTCCTCACTGAAGGAATGCAGGGCGTAGGCAATATGTCCTGTGCAGGCTGCCTTGGGGCCCTCTCCCTGTGTTCTGTCCCCTACAGGCTTTTGAGGGGAGATCTATGTCTGGCATGCGGGGCATTGTCAGACTCCACTCTGATGGACCTTCTGCATATCCACAAAACAGTACCAGAATTACCCATTCTAGGGACTTGGGCCTTGCCTGTGATTTAAATAGGACCTGCTGAATAGATAGGTATGTGTCCCAGGGACTGTCTATGGAATGGGCTCCCCATCCATGTGGGGAAGAGTTCCTCCTTAATCCAATTCACGTGCAGCTTGGACAATTGGATGGGAAACTGGAAATTCATCCCTTCTCTGGCACCTGTGTCTCTGATGCAAACAGGAAACCTGTAAATGGTTCATCTCCCAGGCCCATGCTTACGCTTATCAAGGGTATCAGAACTTGTCAGTGATTTGAGATGCATAGCTGGGCTTAAAAAGGCCCTTGTGGTTGGTAGCCTAGTAAATACCTATGAACCTATGAACCTATGTGGATGCCACCATTTCCACCCAAGAGGAGCATCCAGGTATGCTTAGTTGAATCAGCATCAGAATACTGTAGCATTTATCATGTCAAGGTGTACATAGTTTTACGTGGGTGTCAGGTGTTTTACAGAGTGGGGAGAAGTAGGTTACCTGCAGTTTTAATCTCATGCAGAGATTGTGACCCACATACCTGTTAACATAGCAGCTACTGTAAATGTGGGATATTTGGATGTAGTACCAGTGTTATACTGTAACATATGGAGCTGTTTACATTGCCTCTCCTTTAAATTTTTTTCAGGACCATCTGGAATAGGAAGAGGCCATGCCCCTGCCACTAGTAAGAACAAAGTATTTCTGTAACAAATGTAGATTTACTTCAAGGCATTAGCTAAAGTGTCATCCCAGGCCTGCTGACTGGATTGAGGTACTGTCTGCATGATTGAAAAATGTAGAGATATGTTCTGACTGTACACACTTTTGGGTCATACCTAGGCCTTGTAAGTGTGACCACAGTGACTGATTTCGCAGTATTGACTGGACTTTTCAGATACATTCTTGTAAACTGTGCAGAGTTCTGCAGAACATCAATAATGTACATCCCAGGCCTGCTGACTGGATTGAGGTACAGTCTGCATGATTGAAAAATGTAGAGATATGTTCTGACTGAACACACTTTTGGGTCATACCTAGGCCTTGTAGTTGCGACCACAGTGACTGATTTCACAGTATTCACAGGACTTTTCAGATACATTCTTGTAAACTTTGCAGAGTTCTGCAGAATATCAATAATGTACATAACTTATGTACTGCTCATGAGACTCCAGTTTAAAGAGCTGTTATTTTGAAATACTTACAAATTTTGGTTAGAAATGAATGACCTCATGTCCTACTATCTTAGACTGTGGTTGTACAAGTCTGTAATAGTGACAGCAGTGTATACAGCTTAACATATATTGAAACATAGTGCTGCAGGTCATAGTAGTGCAGTTATTAATACTATGCTTTCCCCTTTATATCACAGGTGACCTGTGAGGTTGGTCTTTGCCCCCTTCACAACCTGAAGTCAGTGCCTCTCCAGACTCTGATGATGATGCTGGCCAAAGTGAGGGACAAATAGGGGTTGCTGGGGCTGAATCTGTCACAGAGGTTTACATCCCATGTCCATCCTCATTATCACTGTACACAGTCAGTATACCAATGCATACCCAGTCCCCCTAGGCCACAGATATTGGATAGTCAGGGGGTGGGGTCATTGACAGGGAAGTGTGGCTACAGTGATTATCGACACTGGCCATACCACTTAGAATACAGGAAGACTGTGCTTAAGAGCAATAACACCAACCAAAACCAGAAAAATGCGTAGTGGGGTTATTAAAAACTTAAGGCCAGTTCCGAAATCTTCACAGGAATATACTCTTTATTACCAATAAAACAACAAATCATATAAAATGCCTTAACTTTCTCATGCATTTTTCGTCCCAATGAACTGGGACTTCTTCAGATCACAGTACACTTCCAAACTCCTCTCCCTATTAAATACCCTTCTAAGGCACAATAATAAAACAATTAAGACTTAATGAGAAAGTTAGTAAGGTTATTAATCCGACCAATATCCGATGGATTAAAAGGTAAAATTTTTCTGCATTTTCTTGCTGCCTTTAGCTAATTCTGTCTAAAACGCCAATTTTCTAGAGTTTCTGTGATTTAAAAAGCTTGTTTCAGCTACATATTGTACTTATTTTACTGCCTGCACTTTAACAAAGTCGTTTTTGTGTTTAAATTACCTGTTTAACTGTTGTAGGCTACACACTCAAGTGTGATAGCCATTTATGTGCATTTAAAGTGTTTTTTTGATTGTATCTGCTTTATTTTCTTAAAAAAACAAAAAAAATATACTTGTTTTCCTGCCTTTCTAAGCTAGTTTAGTCCAGTTTTCAGGTTAGTGCTGAATTCAGGGCTGTGTTACAAGTTTCTGTGTTTGCCCATACCTTACTTGGATAGAAGGAAGTTTCTCTGTTCACTGTGAGAGATGGAGCTTTGAGCAGCCTATCTGTCTCTAGAGGAGTGGTTTCAGCCCAGAAATTAGTAGTTTATTGGCCATTTTGGGCTAATTTATATCTCTTTCATTTCCCTGCTATAAAACCTGCATTTGCAAGGTTTTTGTGCTAGTATACAGCTCAGCAAGCTCCTGCCTGGTGCCCTGCAGAGTTCTACAACAGCAGATAGACAAAAGAGAGACTTTGGAGTGAGTAAGTATCATTTTTCTGCATTTTCTTGCTGCCTTTGGCTAATTCCGCCTAAAACACCAATTTTCTAGAGTTTCTGTGATTTAAAAAGCTTGTTTCAGCTACATATTGTACTTATTTTACTGCCTGCACTTTAACAAAGTTGTTTTTGTGTTTAGATTACCTGTTTAACTGTTGTAGGCTACACGCCATTTTTGTGCATTTAAAGTGTTTTTTGATTGTATCTGCTTTATTTTCCGAACCCCCCCCCCAAAAAAAAAAATACTTGTTTTCCCACCTTTCTAAGCTAGTTTAGTCCAGTTTTCAGGTTAGTGCTGAATTCAGGGCTGTGTTACAAGTTTCTGTGTTTGCCCATACCTTACTTGGATAGAAGGAAGTTTCTCTGTTCACTGTGAGAGAGGGAGCTTTGAGAAGCCTATCTGTCCCTGGAGGAGTGGTTTCAGCCCAGAAATTAGTAGTTTATTAGCCATTTTGGGCTAATTTTTATCTCTTTCATTTCCCTGCTATAAAACCCGCATTTGCGTGGTTTTGCATGCCAGGCAGCACTGGTTAGCTAGGGTATAACTATTCCCGGCTCCACAAAGTCTACTCTTCAATTTTTCCCTTGGAACTAGACAAACTTTCAACTTACGCACTCAAATCATTCACTTCTCATCCCTGCACTTGCCCAAAACTCATAGCAAGCACTAATAAACCTTAGCACTAGACCCCGCTATACTGTAGAGAAGGACAAGGCTCTCTATTCGACCTTACCAGCCAATCAGTAAAACAGTTCACTGTACCTATCCAGGCATGTCCAAAGGGCAGTTTCAGGTGTACTCTCCAGTCCAACTGGTGAATCTGGGCATTTTGAGGCAATGTTACAATTGCCTCATGTACACAGACAACCCTCTCCTCCTTCCACCAAACACTAATACATGTGAGAGATGCAATTATACAGCCAAACTGGAGGCTAAGCTCTCTCAACCCAAGACTAGACCAGGCAGTCAAGAGGAGAAGGGAATTACTTGCATCACACCACCAGTCTCACATAGACCTATGAAACCAGCACTGGCAAAAACACACATAAATACACAAAAACATACTCGGAGGCTCTAAATAAAAATCTGCAAAAGCAACAGAGACCTCCAAAGCAGACATCCAAGCAACCTCCACCCTTCAACACAAACCATGAAATACATACTTCACAAAACCAGTGTGCCACACAATCACAGCCCTTAAGGCAAAATAACATACCCAACACACTAGTAATAGGTGACTCTATAGTCAGGCACACTGACGTCCCACTCACTAGGCTGAACAAGGAGAAGGTTACTGTTAGTTGCCTGTCGGGTACCAGGATCCGCCACATAACACAAGCACTCAGGTCATTCCAGAACAAGTACAAATATGACTCTGTCATTGTCCATGTTGGTGTGAATGACCTGAGCTGTACCTCCCTGGACTACATGAAAAAAGACATGGAGGAGCTCTCTGATCCCATAGCCCATGCTGGTATGACCCTGACCCTGAGTAACATCCTGCCCTCACCAAGAATGATACCACGGTATAGAGAAAAAATTATCAATTTCAACAATTGGCTAAGCTTCTGGTGTCATTCAAATGGGATCCAGTGTCTCTCAGCCTGGGATGACATGCTCGACAAGCCATACTGCTTTGCTAGAGACGGCTTGCACCTATCACCCTTAGGCTTTCGAATACTGGCCAAGACTCTTGCCACCCCCATAGTGCCGTTTTTAGGCAAGGCTCAAAAGACAAACCAACCACTGTAAATAGCACAAGTAACAAAAAAACTGAGGGTAATGCGTGCAGTAACAGAAACCTGGTTTAAGGCTCCAGAGAGCACCCCAGCACTACCAGGCTACAACTCATACCATACATTTCAGCCACAAAACCCGGACCAAAATACAAAAGGCGGGGGAGTATCCATATTCATCAAGGATACCCACACCTCCAGGTTAGTGGCACAGCACGATGCTTCAGAGATCATCCACATGCAACTAACAATGGGCAAAACTGCTATTTAAATTATAGCTTGCTACAGATCACCCACCATGTCCCAGGACCCCCACTCCACATTCCTGGAAACACTGGGAAACATAAAGTTCCTGCCAAACACTGTGATATTGGGTGATTTAAATTATCCAAACATTAACTGGGAGAACTACTCAAGTACGAACTCCCTGGCCCAACATTTCCTAGAATTTATAAACTCAAATGCCCTGGATCAACTGGTTAACATCCCCACCAGAGATGACAACTTATTGGACCTGGTCATCACCAACATGGGTGACCAGTGTTCCACACTGGAGGTCAACCCCTCACTGGTTAGATCTGTCCATAAACTAATTACTGTGGATATCCACATTCTGCCACCACCCCCGGTCAAAGAAACCACCGTAAAAAACTTTTTGAAAGCAAACTTCACATTAATTAAGACCGAGGTGGGATGTTTCAAAGACCCCATGCTAAAGAATAACACTGTCCAAGTTGCAAAATCCTTTACTAATGCACTCTATGGGCACCTACAAGAATGCATGTATCGTGCTATCCCAAACAAAACCAAGACTCACTCTTCCAAGAAAAGGAAACTAGTCTGCCATAAACAAGCTATACAATAGAAGGAGGAAACTAGTACAGAAAAGAGTAAAATCCCAAGAAGGGAAGACATCCCTGATCAGTATCAGCAAGAAACTACATTCCCTCATAAAATCATCCAAGGCTAGCTTCAAAAGAAAAATTGCCATGGACACCAAGGATAACCACAAGTCATTCTTTAGCTATGTCAAGAATCTAAGTGGCAATTCTCAGATCTGCTCGGAGTTAGTGCAGAATGGCACAAAATACAACTGACCGATATAGCCAACATCCTGGCAGACAGGTTCAGTGCAAACGTCACCCCCCTCTCACCCCCAAAAGGGCCCATAACTATACAGGAAGAATGTAATGCCCCTGAAATCACAGACACTCAGGTTAAAACAGCCCTTTCCAACACAGCATCAGTGGGAGCGGACGGTGTCCCAGACTGCATCCTACATGAGCTCAAAGATGAACTAACCCCTCACCTAAACACACTGTTTAAACTCAGCCTCTCCACAGGCTACGTGCCCACAGAGTGGTGCACAGAAATGTTATTCCACTCCACAAAGGTGGAGCCACAACGGACCCTGGGAATTATCGCCCTAAAAGCCTGACTAGCTTGGTCTGCAAAGCTATGGAGCGCATCATCATGGATCTCATTAACAGAGATATTGCAAACCTCCAAACACTGGACCCAACCCAGTTCGGCTTTGTTAATGGCAGATCATGCCTTCTAAACCTGGTGGACTTCTTTGAGACAGTTACCAAGGCTATAGATGAGGGAAAGGTGGCCCACACAGCCTACCTAGACCTCACAAAGGCCTTCGACACTATTCCCCACTCAGGTATTATAGACAAGCTCACCAGCCTGAACATAAACCCCTACGTCACGAGATGGGTTGCCAACTGGCTCATGGACAGAACCCACATGGTACGAGTTGTAGTAGCTAGGTCTGACTCTAAACCTGTTACAAGTGGCATTCTCCAGGGCTCAGTCCTAAGACCCCTCCTGTTCGGCATATACTTCTCAGAGGTACAGGCAAGCACAGGAGGACTATGGCTCACCAAGTTCGCAGATGCCTGCAAACTAGGGGCTATAATTGACTCTCCGGCTGACACAGACATCCTCCAAAAGGGTCTCACTGAGACAGATACCTGGTGTCAAAACCATGGTCTCAAGCTAAATGCAAAAATGTACCCACAAACTACCACATAGGTGGTAGCCCCCCTAAATACAGAAGATGTAATAAGGGATCTGGGGACCCAAGTGGATAGTAACCTCTCCTTTGATAATCACATTGCCAAAGTGGTTAGAAAATCCTTCTATGTGGCCCACCTAATCACAAAAGGGTTTGCATCCAGATCTAAAGAGATCATTGGGCCCCTCTATGCATCACTCATCAGACCCATCATAGAGTACCATGCCCCATTTGGGATGTACCTTACAAGACACCTGTAACAACTGGAAAGACCACAGAAGTTCCTCACCAAGAGGATCACTGGCCTCAAGCAGATGCCCTATGCAGCTTGACTGAAGAAACTCCAGCTGTACTCGGTTGCATACCGCCTACTCAGAGGTGATCTCTGCCTGACATACAAGGCCATGTCCAATCCAGAACTGATGGACATGCTCCACCTAAAGAAAACCATATCCTCTTGAGCCACACACTCCAGGGATCTAAATCTCACCATAACAATAAATAGGACATGCTGGAGGGATCGATTCCTGTCCCGGAGACCTCCCATTCTCTGGAAAAGGATTCCAATCTACATTAGGCAGAGCTCCTCGCTAACCCTCTTCAAGAGAAACCTTGACGTGTGGATGGGAAACAGAAAGTTTACCCCAGGGATCACTTCAATGGCTCTGCTGGACAGAGGCACAGGAAACTAATCTAAGGGGGCGGCGAAAGCCAACACATTCCGGCTAGGCTTATAAATGCCTTCAGGCAGATAGCCTAGTACCTACCTATGAACCTATGAACTTTAAGTTACAAAATTAAGGGTAAATAGCAGAGCACAAAACCCAGCAAGAACAGGATAACCAAATTCCCAGCACAAGTGAAAAAAGCACAGTCTCTCTACCGCAGGCATGTAAAACATTGTTATAATCTCATTACTACATAATATAAAAGCTGTTTAAGAAACCAGAATAAAACCCAAACTGAGTGTCATTAAAGTAAACTCCTATAAGGTACTACACTACCCCTTGTAGAAACACTGTCCAGACTAGTATGAACTCATCTTACATCTATAAGATTTTATACTAATCAAATATCAAGAGCTGTGATATTATAAAATATGTAATATAAAAAATTACAAAATATACATATTAAAATAATTTCTATAAAAATATGAAAATTATAAATTATGCAAATATGAAAATTAATAAATACATTTTAAAAGGTACAAAGTATGTGAAGATATAAAACATGGAGATCTATTAGAATAAAATTAATAAAATAAAGCAATGTGATAACATGGTGAGGGAAGAACTATAAGGGAGATAAAGTAAACCTGTCCTATTTACAGTCTTGCTGCTCTTAATTTTAAGACGTAATAAGGGTTGATTCTCATTTAATCCTGCAAACTCATTAGCCTGTAAAACTACTTGCCAGTATGTCTCCCTGTATTCAAGTTTTTCCTCTCACATACCACCCCTGTTATTCCACAAAATAGTCTTTAGAACGAAAAAGGAAAATCCTGCATTTATAGATGAGAGCATGCTTATATACAGCACTATTCAAATCTTTAGTTTTTATATTGTAATAGTGCTCATATATACACTTTTTAAAAAAACCTTTGTTTTTTCCTACATAAAATGCTTTGCATACATCACATATAGCCAAGTATACTAATCTTTTACTGCATTCCTTGGCTTTAATCATGGCATCTCTATTGGAGATATACATACTGTTGGTATTACATAAACATTGTGTATATCTACCACATTTATATGTACCTTTCCTCATTTTCCTTCTATCTGAATAAACAAATTTGTGCTTCCTTAGCTCTATGACTTCATTTATATTCAGGTCCTTTTTATAAATAAATTGAATTGGCTCCTTAAATAGATTTTCTTCATCAGTGAAACTCTGAAAAAGACCCCAATACTTATTAATAGTATCTTTAATAATATTAACATCTTTATTATAACTCAAAATAAAAGCTCCTCCATGCTTTTTATTTCTCTTCCCATTTTCAAATCCTTTATTATTCTCTATGTGTGTCTCATTTAATAATACCTCTTTCTTACCCAATATAAGATAATATCTATCCTTTCTTCCCTCCTTTACCTCACTAATGACTTCCTCTATAATCCTTTCTGGGTACTTCCTTTACATAAACATCTTTTTCATAGTATCAGATTCCACCAGAAAGTCTTCATCTTCTGCAGTTATTCTGGAGGCCGTAATTAGTTGACCCTTTTACTATATTCCGCTTTCACTGCCTTCAAAAAGTTATATTTTCAGCACTAATCATCCCTTCTAAGAACATGTAATATAAGACCCAATTGATCTTTTTATATGCTATCTTTATTTCATTTTTGCAAACTGTCATGTATTTACTAGTATCTTCGAGTATCTCCATCATCTTTGCTATATAAATAATATTATCCATGATGACTGTCCCTCCCCCTTTATCAGGTCTCAATACTCTAATGTTCTCATTGTTTTTAATCATATTTAATAATTCAAATTCATCCTTGGATAAATTTGGCCTAACCTTATTATTCTTCATATTCTTTCTAAGCTCTTTCTCTACTACCATTTCGAAATTCATTAGCTGAGGGTGAAGGTGAGGGTTATATATACTTTTTCTTATAAGTCTAGAGTCTATGCATTTTTCTTTTTCTTCCTTAGGAATTAAAAATTCTAAGTTCTTTTTTTCTGGTAAATAACTTTAAATCTAAAATCAACTTGTTCACATCTGTCTTTTTGCAGGGCATAAACTTAAAACCTTTCATAAACAATCTACATTTTTTTTATTTAATTCAATATTACTATAGTTAAAAATCTTATAATTCAGCCATTCATAGGTGCAGTTCTCAGTTTTAACAACTTTATCCTGATTTTTACACTAATTTTTCCCTTTCTTAACTGTACACATTGCTTTAAAACTTAATTCCTCCCCCTGTGGTACTTATAAAAATTCGTAGGTTTGTTTTTTATCCTCTCTGACCTTCTCGGGGGGGGGGGGTGGTATTCCAAAGGCTCCCTGGAATCAGACTCAGTCTCCTTCCTATAACTGTACTCTTCCTCAAACTCATCTAATGTATCCAGATTTCTTTCACACACATTCCTAACTATATCTCCTTGTTCATACCATTCTCTTTCACTATTTTTATGTATACAATGACTTTGTTTTGGTTTAGGGTAGCTTCTATGTTCCTTATATTCCAACACATCCCTTTCATATTTTTTTTCTTTTTTCTTGTCATTAAATAATCTATTTGGAAAGGAATTCCAGATGAATGCTCAGGGTTATGGATGCAGCACAGTCTGACATCTGAGATGGCTTCCACCACATTGCTGATACCCTGGATTGGTAGACTGACACAGTGGAAAGACAATGGTTTGAGACAGATCACACATTATCTGTCTTGGAATGCACATTGTCTATGATGGAACGTCTGGTTGGAGCTGAGCGTCAGACTCATGGATGTAGATCAGCAACTACATCTGCTGAGAGTCCACGTGGCTGTGCACAATCATGCTCCCATAGTGGCAATACATCCAGTGCTCCAGAGGGGAGTGTGCTGTCCACATCAAGATGTGGCAGGTCATGGGCTTGTGGTCCTGGGTGGTCCTGTGGAGGACATAGTCCCAGCAGACAGCAGTCACTCTCAGGTAGTAGCCTAGCATCTAATCTTGGGCATGGAGGTGCCAGTGTAACTCCTGGTAGAGCTAGTACTCATGTTTGTGGGTGGAGATGAGCTGTCAGCTCTACCATGCAAGGCTCAAAGCTGTCCAACATACATTTACATAGGGCTAGCACTGAGCTTGGCTGTGTTCATGCAGACATTCACACACCACTGTCACACTCAGGTCACCTACAGACACACACACCACATTTACATGGTCCATCTTGCCTGCTGGCCTTTCTGACTCACATACAGGCTTGCCAACCTATTGGGTCAGCCTAGGCCTCTTGCACCCCCATACAACACCCTGTACAAGTGATAATACCTGTGCCACATCCCTGTCATCATTATCATTGATGGAAGGAAAAGAAGCTACGTGTCTGATGCACAGGGTGACTATCTGAATTAATGCATATTTGTTTCATCCATTGTTGCCTTTGACATGCTACTTATACTGGTCAGTCACATATATTGTACACTGCCATTTGTAATGTGTAAACAACATTATGTTTAGTACGATACGTTGGATGCTGTTGTAATGGCTGTGTTTTCACACAATGAAAGGTGTCTCATGGCACTTTTACATTTCACTTTCATGATTGTGTAAGACACACCTATGGGTTCAAATCTACAATAAACCCATCAACATCAGTGCACAGGACAGAATGACAGCACAGCAGAAAAATGTCACCAGAAAGGTAAAACAGTATAGTTGCTTGGCTCCATAGGTTCATATGTGTATAATAGGCTAACAAAAACAAGGGTGTCTAATCCTTTGATAAGTGTAAGCAGGGTTTTGGGAGCTGGCACATGGACAAGCCAGGGTGTGCTAGGTAAACTATCCACAGTTTCCCTGTGTCCATTAGAGACATTTGTCCTAAAGCAGTCATCATTGTCATGTTCCCCATTCTGTCATGTAACTTGCACATGATTTGCATTAGGGCAGAACTGTGCTTCACATGCATGGGGAGCCAGTTACATATTGGGTGTAGTGTCTGGGCTACATACCTCTCTGTCCAGCATGTCCTTTTTATACCACAGTCAAGGTGTAGGTGTCTAGAACAGGTAATTCCTGTGCTAGTCCTTTCTTGCATATGCAGGAGGCACACAGTGGGGTCTGACACCTCCTGCATGGCAGGCATACATCCGCCCTCCAAAGCATGTCAGAGACAGAAAACACAGTTACGGGCTTGACATGGTCTGAATAGAACACGTTATGTACACTGTGTATTGGTTTACTGTGGCACCTCTGCGGATGTTACAGTTGTCGGAGATGCCTTGTTAGTTACATACCAAAGGTAGTACTGCACTCAGTGATATGTGTGATGAATCTCAAATACAGTAGAACAATGACTTTTTTGGATTTACATGCCATACCTTTCTTTATAGGTTGTGTAACATAGAATTCATCCTCCAGTATTACCGACCCATGAAGGTCAGAGGGTAGATCATGATCTATGTGTCCATAAGTGTACTATTGAGTCAGCTGTTGGAGTTGTACGGTCAATATGTTAGTTACCAGGGGTGGATGACTTACCAAGGGGATAGTATTGTGCTGTGCATTCCTTGGCATTCACTGTTAGTCCATGGCTCTGACAGCAACTGAATGTCTGTGTCAGCCCATCCTGGATAACTGTACTGTTGATTCAGTGTGGGATTCAATGACAACTCCTAATTTGAAATCTTCTGCAAATGTAGTCAGTCAGAGGCCAATGACAGTGGCTGTGACTGCAGAGAAGTAAATGCCTAGAAGAAGCACCTCCTACCCCACCCAAACTCACATCACACATACCTACATGTGTGGAGGTCTTTACCAGACACATAAGTAAACACCAGACTCCTCATACACCCAAATGCAAGGTCACTATGCATAGTCATACCTCTGCAGAACACAGCACACATAATAGCTCATGCACCACTGTCTCACCGGTCAAACATGTAAGGCAAAACACAAAATCAAACATATTACTCGTAGGTAATTACATCATGAGACACAGTGATGTGCCTCTCACCAGGCTACATAAGGAAAAGATCATGGTCAGCTTTCTGTGAGGTGCCAGGATACGCAATATCACACATGTACTCATGTTTGTGAACATCAGGTACTGTTATGACTACAATATAGTTCCTGTTGGTGTGTATGACTTGAGACATAGTTCTCTGGACATTGTGCAGAGGCATGACTGGGCTGACAGACTATAAGCGTCACCTAGGATGATGGCTCAATACAAATGGAAAGTGATTGACTTCAATAATTGCTGTAGTGTGTGCTATCAGTGTAAGGAGAGCCACTATCTGTCAGCCTGGGATTACCTGCTCAATAGACCTCAACGTTTTGCCAGAGATGGTCTTCATCTGTCACCCCTGGGATTTTGGCTACTGGCCAAGACTCTTGACACCCCCATAGTGTGCCTTTTAGGCAGTGTCTCAAGGAAAAACTTTCCGATGAGAAAATGCTATCTACAAACAACATAACGGTTATGCTGCTAAACTCTAGGAATGTCACCATTAAACTCCACTCACTGGAAGCTGTCCCCACCTTGGAACATGCAGACACTTTTGCAGTCTCAGACATGTACATCACAGCCATACCAGGCTATACCTCCTACCACACGTTCAGACCTCAAACTTAAAGCATGCAAAGTAATGGAGATGGTGTATCCATATTCATTAAGGATAGATACACATCCATATTGGTTAGACCATATGATTCCCTGGAGAACCTTCAGGTGCTATTGACTGCTTATAGGACATCTAATCAAACCATTGGCAGCTACAGGAGCAATTCCATGAATCAGGACACCCACTGTGTTTAAATGGATCTACTTGAGTCTATCAAGATACATCAAAACAAGATGGCTTTGGTTGACTTTACCTACCCACCAACTGGGTAGATTACTCATGCTCAAACTCACTTGCCCAGAAGTTAGTTAACTTCTTTAACTACAATTTCCTGGACCAGTGGGTTGACATCCACACAAGGGGAGACAATATACTGGATTAGGTGCTTACCAATATGGGTGACCACTGTAGATTCTCCACTGTGAGGTCCTCCCTGGTGAGATCTGACCACAAATTGGTCTCATTCAAAGTAAGTTGCCTACCTGACACCTCACCCTGCAGCATATAAAGTAATAAAGTTCAACAAAGCAGATTATAACCTCCTATGGGATGGTATAAATAGATTGGCTGCACCACTCCCCTCAGATGGAACAGGCAACTATATCGTGCTCTACAACAATGCTTTATACAAGCACCTGTACAACTGCATTGTCTCACCTGTTCCTGACAGAGGCAAAACAAGCTCCTCATGGCACAGCAAACCTGCCTGGTGGACAACTGCTATTAGCAGGCTTTACAATAAGAGGTAGACATTGGTGTCTCACATTAGGAGGGAGGGAGCTCCCCTAAAATGTAGCACTCCCTCCTCAACTTAAACAAGTGTTGTTGTGAAGTCCTTCAAAACAATGTATGGGACAAAATTTGCCTCCTCCACATAAGACAACCACAAGGCATTGTGTAGTTACATGTGTAATGTGAAAGGAAAGGCCCACATTGTTGCCAAACTCGTACTTAATGATACCACATATAATGAACCTGTAGACATAGCTGTTGGCTGACAGGTTCTGTGACAACTACACTCCCCTCTCCCCACCACATGTACACCATGACATCCCTACAACCTGTTCCATACCTTGTATCTCTAAAGAGCAGGTAGTAAATGGCCTGTCTAAGGTGACAAACACAGCATTTATTGCATCTGCTAACATCCACAGGCTGCGTCCTACATGGAAGCCAACATGGATTTTTAACACCATTGGAAGCTCTTTGCAGTCATAGTGTAAACACTGGCAGCATTTCAGCTGACTGGAAATTGGCCAATGTTATCCCCTTGCACAGAGGTGGTGCATCCACTGACCATGGGAACTATAGACCTATCATCCTGACTAGCCATATCTGTAAGGCCAATGGGCAAATTATCATGTACCTAATCAACAAATATATAGGTAATCTAAAAACACTTGACCCTACACTGTTTGGATCTGTGAAAGGGAGACCATGCCTGTTAATCCTGGTGGACATCTATGAGGTAGTCACCAATGAACTGGATGAGGGGACATCTGCGCATACAACCACCTGGACTTAGCCAAGTCATTCAACACTATCCCCCACTCAAGCATCATTGACAAACCCACCCAGCTATCCATCAGCAGTAATACCACTAAAGGGCTCACTAACTGGCTTACTGATAGCACTTATATAGTCAGAATAGGGGCATCCACTTCCAATAGCAGAGCTGTAGCCAGTGGTGTTTCACAGAGTTCAGTTCTGGGTCCTCTAAGGTCTGGAATCCATTCATCCAACGTACAAACACAAAATGGATGTCTGTGGCTGACAAGGTCAGCTGATACCTGCAAACTGCCAGCAGTTATAGACTCTCTAAATTTTGTCAACATCCTACATACGTGACCAAATGATTATTGACACAATCATGGCATTAAACTCCATGCAAATAAATGTAGTATCATTCCTTTCAGTACCAGCAACATTGCTGCTAAGTAGCACATCAATAGCAATGCCTTAAGTACATACTCAGGGGTGAGAGACCTGGGCACACAGGTTTACACCTTCCTTATCTTAGATCACCATGTCTCCACAATGGTAAGAAGGTCATTATATCTTGCTCATGTCATAACTGAGGGCACTGTCACCAGAATATGAAGTAGTTATAATCTCCATGTACTCTTCCCTTATCAGGCCATTATTTGAGTTCAATGGCCATTTTGTTATGTATGTTTCCAAGCACCAGTGGCAATTGCGAGACCACAAAGGTTCCTTATAAGGGAAATTCATGTCTTCAGCATCAGTCCTATGAGGATCATCTGACATCACTGTAACTTTAGTCTGTGTCATACAAACTACTCAGAGGTGATCTTTGTCTTACATATGAGGCAATCTGTGATCCTGCTGTATATCTATTAGTCAAATGGTACATGGATTACTTGCTGTAAAGAACTTAACCTGGTATGTGACATCAATAAAACATGCTGGAGAGAGATATATATCTACTAGGGTTTAACAAACCTTTGCAACAGACTCCCACTTAAAGTCAAATGCAGCTCATTGGCCCTCTTCAGATGCAGTCTGTACGACTGGATTGGTGACCATAATTTCACCACAGGGGTTCTCCCTGTGTCCCCCTTGGACAGGGACAATAGGTGTTGATCATGTAAATAAGGGTAAGAACTTGGGTAGGATTGTTAGGGCCCTAGGGCCATTAGCCTAGTAAATTCCAATGATCCTATGATCCCATAGGCTGATGTAAAATGCTCTGCCTGACATCAACACACACCAAACACCAACTTGGCCATAGCGAGAATAGTATCTCTACCAGTTAATGTTTACAGGATACTCCACAGCACGCACACACACACACACACACACACACACACACACACACACACACACACACACACACACACACACACCAAGTTGAGTATAATGAAATTACAGCCCCTACCTATCTAGTCTTATACACTACAGATCACAATACTTAACTCATGCACCA
>NC_056745.1:906283878-906346378 GCF_019279795.1 Protopterus annectens
CTACTGTGTAGGTTACGGACTTACCCTGCAAATGCAGCAGTTGACACAACTGTAGGTCAGGGCTGACTGTCTGATGCAAGCAGTACATAGCCAATACATGGATAGGTGCAGGATGTGTGAGTTGGCTGGCATCAATTTTAATATCTGTATGTGAGTAGGAGTAACGTGTTAGTTTCTAGGGATAGGTTGTCAGTGAATGTACTATGCATTGTCTCTTAGCTAAAGCCGGGGCATACGGAGCACACCTACGTCTGTCTACAGGGACATCAGTAGGGGGTTCCTCCTTTGAGTCCTCCTGTGACTATGGCTGTGTTGACCTAGGCACTGGTGGGGCTGTGTGCATCCCTTCCCTTTGCTGATCTTGCTGCAGCTGTTTCCGCAGGATCAGATTGTGTAGCATAGCACATACTGTGAATATCTGTGCACATGTGGCTGGGGTATACTGCAGGGCACCACTAGATATATCAAGGCACTGGAACTGTGACTTCAGAAGCCCAAACACATGTTCCTAGATGGTCCTAGTTTGTGTGTGTGCCTCATTATAGTATTCTTCCATGAGTGTGTGTGTATTTCTGATGGGTGTCAGCATCCATGGTTCCAGGGTGTAGCCAGCATCGCCCAGTAAATGGGTCTATAGGATGCCCCCCTAGCAAACATCTGGTACAGCTGTGATGTGTGCCAGATATAGGAGTCATAATAACTGCCAGGGTTGCTGGCACACATAATCAGGATAATCCCCTGGCCATTGCACATGAACTAGCGGTTGATGGAGTGGTACCCCTTGTGGTTAATGTAGATTGTGCCTTGTTCACCAGGTGGTGCCTTGATGTGTACATGTGTGCAGTCTATCGCAACTAGTACTTCAGGGCACATGGTAGAAGTGCTGCATATTGCTGGCCCTTGCCTCAAGGGTAAGGGGAAAAGATATGTGATCACTGGTATGTGGAAGCATAGCATCCAGGAATTAGTGGAGTATCGTGGATGCAGATGCCTGTGACATACCCATCATGTCCCCAGTTGGTCTTTGAAAAGTACCTGTAACTAGTATCCTAAGGGCTACACATACCTTTGTCTCCACTGGGATGGGGTCCCTTCTGTTAGTTCTGGCTCTGAGTTGAGAGCAGCAGAGCTCAGTGAGTTCTTGAAGTATGTCCCTGTCCACCCTGTAGTGCTCTACAATCTCCAGCTCATGCAGCTCCTGGAAGGTTACCCTGGGCTTGAACACTCTTCTCCTTCTCTGCATAGGCCTATTGTCAGCAGCACCAGTAGCATTGACTTCAGCATCTAGCACATACAGATGTAGGAGACCTGAAGTAGCCCCTAGCATTATCCCAGTTAAAATTCCCAAGTATCTACTCCAATGGCCCAGAGTATTGAGGGAAAAATCAGAAAGGTAGGGTGTGTGCATATTTTATACGGTTCTGCTTTAGGCCCACCATGTGGGATTATCTAATTATGATGCAGTTCACCTACCCATGATATAATTAACATTATTTAAAGGCCTTACTTTAGTGTGCTACTCTGTGCTATGCACTGCAGCATGCAGTATAGCTTATACAAAAGTCAAAAATATTCATTGAAGATATCCGGTTTTAATTGATTTCTGCCTATGTCATCCTTGTCAATTTGGTAGTCTGGCCATGAGAACATGTTATGCTATGCAGCAGACACTGCAAACATGTGCACTGGGAACACAAAATCTTAAAAATAATAAGACACTCCCCCGATGTCATCCACATCCTCTAGGAATAACAACATTGTGTAGGAGCCTACTCAGGGTGGATATGCGGACATGGTTGCTCCTTTTAGCAATTCAGGAAATCCACCTGATTTGCATTCATATCCATGCTGACAGCCTAGAAACTACATGGTTCATAGCTGTGCGAGTTTGGTAACAGCACATATGCACCATTGTATGGACCCAACACAAGGTCCTATAGTATATTTGTGAAAACGATATTAAAAATATATTTTTTAATTTCTGTTATGCATGTTTGTATACTGCGGCGCATAGAACAAACATGCCAAAATTATTTAAAAAAATTATTATTAATTTTACATATTCCCTTCCTTTTTCAGACATCCACAATGTACCTTTTGCATATATATGATGTGATCTAACATTTTCTGGGGAGTTATGCCCAAATTTGTGGACTTTTACATCCCCTTCTGTCCTTGTAGACTCCTGTATGCAGAAAAATTCTGCATAAACTACGGACACTGACATGGAGTCTGCAAGGATGTCTTTCTGCTTGTTGGAGCACTCCACCTAGGTCCTTTGCTTAAGATTCAACTGCTTATAAGGTAATTTGCATTTCACGGAACTGTCCCTGTTTGTGGGTGCTTACGCACTGCTAAGTGATGCTTACTGAATCTAAAATTGTTTGCACTCATGTAGGCATTGCACCAGGATGCCTACACAAAAATGATTTACTGAATTCCCCCCAAAAACAATAAAGTAAAATAAAAAACAGAATAAAAACAAAAAAAATAAAATAAAAACAAAATAAAAAATAATAAATTAAAATTAAAAACATCAACTGACCGTGGACTATGATGTTTGCAGATGACATTGTGATATGTAGTGAGAGTAGGGAACAGGTTGAGGAGAACCTGCAGAGGTGGAGATATGCTCTAGAGAGGAGAGGAATGAAGGTCAGCAGGACTAAGACAGAATATATGTGTGTGAATGAGAGGGAGGATAGAGGAATGGTGAGGATACAGGGAGTAGAGTTGGCGAAGGTGGATGAGTTTAAATACTTGGGATCAACAGTTCAGAGTAATGGCAAGTGTGTAAGAGAGGTGAAGAAGAGAGTACAGGCAGGGTAGAGTGGGTTGGAGATAGTGGCATTGACAAAAGAGTCAGAGCTGGATGTGGCAGAGTTAAAGATGTTAAGATTTGTACTGGGTGTGACGAGGGTAGACAGGATTAGGAATAAGTATATTAGAGGGTCAGCCCAGGTTGGATGGTTTGGAGACAAAGCCGGAGAGGCGAGATTGCGTTGGTTTGGACATGTGCTGAGGAGGGATGCTGGGTATATTGGGAAAAGGATGCTAAGGATGAAGCTACCAGGTAACAGGAAAAGAGGAAGGCCTAAGATAAGGTTTATGTATGTGGTGAGAGAGGACATGCAGGTGGTTGTTGTGACAGAGCAAGATGCAGAGGACAGAAAGAAATGGAAACAGATGATCCATTGTGTCGACCCCTAATGGGAACAGCCGAAAGAAAAAGAAGAACTGACAAAAATTATTTAATTAATTTTAACTATGTATATGTAAATATAAATACTTGCCACAATAACCCTATAAACTTGAAGCTCTCCATTTAAGCACACTACTAATTGATATAACATTGTTCAAGCCAGGAAGAAAAGATGAATTCAGTCTAATCTCTTATTATACACTACCCTCTCCTTTGTCTTTTCATCTTTATGTTGCTGTCCTTCTGTCTCAATATGACTGAACATCACCTTCTCAATTTTTTTTTCTTCTCTAGGCCCCTACATTGAGAGGTCAACTTCTATGACCTCCAGTACCATAGCCTTCCTTTGTTATACATATAAGCACAAAATATTTGCTTGTTTCCAAAACTGTTAAAGGAACTACTGTGCCTAATTCAGAGACATACTTGTTTTTTTCTTAAGAAAAAGACATTTATTGTAAGCAATATTTACAATATTGTTTACAAATTAAATTTTAACATCATATCACAACACATTTTACAATATTATGTAAGTAGCATCAGTTTTATCACATCCTACAGAGAATGAAAGAGAGAGAGAGAGAGAAAGAGAGAGAGAGAGAGAGAGTGAAAGAGATCCTCTGTACTATTCTACAGCACCAATCTCTTCCTTTGCATGTACCCAATAAATACCCATGGGATAGGTGAATAGAGAATGCCCTGCAGGGTGGGTATCATTCTCTCATTCAAGTGATGGTCCAGGTCACTTTTGAAACAAGTTATTAGATTAGCCCATATACCTAGTTAACAAATGAAAAAAAAAATAAAATCAAGCTCCTATTCTCCAACAAGGATTCACTGGCAGGATGCATGTGTCTGAACATGCCCCTTTTCCAAAAGCAATAGGTGAACAGGAAAATTCTTCTTCACTATCATCCTTTCTGTCTGTCTGTCCAACACCAAGGTTACTAGTAAACCTGTGCTGTCAGCAAAACAGTTCCATGTTCTATCCCTGTGTCTTTGGAACTGAAAGCCTTTCTGTATTGTTAGGAGAAATGTAGACAGCATCCAGAAATATGGTGCATTATAGATCCCTGACGCTTGCTGTGTATATATTTTTGCATATAAAGTTATTTGTAAATAAACAAACTTGGTGTAGTTTTAATTGTCTGTGTCTGCATACATTTTCATTTTAGAGCTTTATTGTTCTTTGGGATTAAACACCCCCCAGATATTGTTTTGTTCTTGCTTGAATGTGTCTCCACTTTATAGTTGTTAACCTTGTAACTCAACTTATTTCTGCCCAGAAAATTATTTAATACAGTGATTCCGAAGTTTTCCTTGAGGAGGATAAAATTACAGGTCAAGAAACTGTAATCAGTAGATGATGTACTGAAATGTCATAACATTACTAAATTATAGCTATTAGCTGAAACACTCAGTTGTAATTCATTATCAAGCTTACCTGAGTTCACGGTGACCCCCCCCAATGACTGAAGCCATTCCTTCCTTTTGGCATAGATGGATGTTACTTAAATCAGGGTGTGATGTAATTCTCAATGAACTGTTTAAAATCTTGCAAAATGATACTTTTATGGTGCTGTTTGGTATTTGCCAGCAAATTTGGAAAGCATGCTAGAGGCCAATAGATTGGAAAAGGTCAATTTATATTACAGTGCCAAAAAGGGCAATGCGAAAAACTGCTCCAATTACTGAATAATGTCATTAGATTCTATCTAGCAATGTAGCTCTTGATATTCTGCAAGCTAGATTTTAGCAATATATAGATCAAGAACTGTGGGATGTACACTCTGGTCGTAGAAGGGGCTGAGGCACCAAAGATCAAATTGCAAACATGTGTTGGACAATGGAGAAAGTAAGGGAGCCCAGAAGAGGATCTACTTCTGATTTTGCAACTACTCTAAAGTCTTTGACTATGTAGACTGCAACAAACTACAACAAACAGTTGCAAGATCTATACAGAATCACCGTTTTTGTTTCCTAATGAGTCTATGTGCAGAGCAAGAAGCTACATTTAGAACCTAATACTGGATGACTGACAGGTTCAAGACTGGGAAATAGTTTTACAAGGCTGTATATCATCACTCTGCTTATTCAATGTGTATGTTAATTAATATCAAGTGAAATTCTATGATAGATGAATCAGATGCTGGAATCAAAATTACTGGGAGAAATATTAATAATCTCAGCTACACAGATGATACCACTCTGATTACTGAAAGTGAATAAGAATCGAAGACCATATTGATGAAGGTGAAAATAAACAGCACAAAAAAATGGCTAAAAGTATGTCAACTAGCCATAGCATTTCTTAACAAATAGATGTGGAAGAAGTAGAATCAGTGACAGATGTTATTTTCCTGAGCTCAAAGATCTCTACAGTTGTTGACTGGAGCCACAAAATTAAAACATGCTTCTATTTTGAAAGAAAGGGTATGCAAATCTGTATAAGACTTTAAAGAGAAAATACCTCACATTGTCAACAAAGCTCCAAATGGGAAAAGCTATGTTTTTTACTGGTATTACTAACATCTGGGTGAGAGAGTTGGACTAAAAGTTAGGCTGTGTGCTAGAAAATCAATGTTTTTTAACTATGGTGGTGGAGAAATCTTTTATGGATGCCATGAATTGCAAGAAGATAAAATCAATTAATACTAAAGGAAATAAATTCAAATTATTTTCTGGAAGGCCTGGTAGTAAAACTAAAATTCCAATACTTTAGCACATAATGCCAAGACAGGATTCAGTAGAGAATATACTGATGTTGCGAACATGCCTCTCAACTGTCCATATTTTTGCAGAATATCCAGATTTTTGCCTCACATATTTGGTCTGTACCTCATAACATTTGAGGTTTTCTGGCAAATCATTCGGGACTGAATTCACTAAATAATAAGACATTTAAGTTTCAGATTTCATATCCTTCAGAAAATGCATGGTAACAAAACATTTTTATTCTAGCATCCTTCTCAGTTTATAAGAGGAACATTTAAAATTTGTCCCTATTTTTGGTCTTCTGCTTCCCCCATTATTTTTGCCTTTGTCTAGATTTCTTGTGCTAATAGGCTGAAAGATTTGTCTGGGAAAGACTGAAAGCAAAAGGTGGATAGACAGTATTACTGAAATAATGAATCTAAATTTGCAAGAACTGAAATAACCGGTTCTTGATGGACAAACATGGCTTGCTAAAGTCCTTCAAATCACAAAAAAAAAGACAAGATTAAACAACTAACAACCATGCATACAAAACAGTACATGAAACTCCCTGTCTCTATACATGCACATTAATGTTTTCTTCAGAATAAAGGTATTTATTGCTAAATTGTTACCCTAGATTATATATACACACAGTGTAAATTAATGTTTGTATGGAAGCATTTTCAGAGTGAATGATATGTTTGTTGTAATGTACAGTGAGTGAGTATTATGTGTTTATGAAACTATAAATTACCACACCCTTTCTTCCATTGCAATGCTGACATTGGATTTACCATATTAACACAGGCATGTTGGGGTCTATTGGTACAGCCAACACATGGAGAGGTGCCAAGTCTTTGCATCCCAAATGTAATAGAGGGTTTATTTATATGTATGTGTTTCTGTCTGAGATAATCTGATAATGAATGGTAATGCGTGGATATGCACAATTGTGTTGGTGGTGTATAGAATGGCTGCTTGTACATTTAAAATATTATTCTTCAACAGTCCTGTTACTGAAGTTTTAGTTTTGAATAAAGTAGATTTGAGAGTATGGAATATAAATGTGTGTACTGTAACTACGTGGACTGAAAAAAACTGTAGTCCACAAATAACAGTACTACTGGTACTGTGCCCATGTGTTGCTTTCACATGCAAATAAGCCAGAAAAGCTGCTATTACTTTTGTACACAGGTAATTAATTGAGAATGAGAAATAATTTGCCCGCAGTTTGCTACATCCATCGACAGAGGATGCCATTATATGTACCTCACAAATACAGACAATAATGCTCTTCTTTTAAGATTGAGAGCACTGATGTTGAGAGCAGAGAACAGTTAGACTATTTCAGCCAGAAATTTACTGAAACAAAGCTCTTTAATCTACCAGTTAGCATCTCACCAGGGACAGTGCTTCACAGAGCTGCTAGCATTTTTTGAGAACTTACTAAAGAAGCAGGAAAACATATTGATTGGAAGAAATTCAACTTTATGCTCATATCTTGCTCTCTTTATAGTTATCACATGGGCACCCTCTTGTAACCTTAGATTCCGACTCAAACACATGCAAAATATAAACTATAATAAACAAAATCTACAGATTTGTTCTTCTTGCAGAACCCTAAACTCATCACTGCCAACATCTACCGCTATGTAACTGGTTACCTGCAAATGACAGAACTACATTTCTTCCTAGACTAACTACACAGTTACAGACAGCCAAAAAGATTTTACCCTTAGCAGACCTCATTTTAAAACCTGCAGAGGAGAAACGGCTGTCTCTTAGCTAGGCCCAGCTGTTTGGAATCAGGTACTTGCAGAAGTGAGGCAGCAAGAGACACTTCAATTATTTAGAAACAAACTAAAGGAGCAACTGCTTAAGGATACTAAATACTGTTGCTTCTGAAACCATGGCTAGTCCTTGCAGTTCATACCGCAGTCACATCTTTCTTGTAAAGGAATACTTTTAACAAATGACCACTGGTTGCCTACCTTATTTATACAGACAGTAAATAATATCACTTGAATTTAGAATTGTAAATAACAAATGTATCATCTCACCTTTGTTACTGTGCTGTGTACATCTGTGTATTCTTTAATCTATGCATAATTTTCTTTTTGTGTCTTGTACCATAGTACCTAGGTTGTGGCTGAAAATGGTTTGTCAACCAGTCCACTTACCCAGTTATCAAACTGAAATAAATATAATATAATATAATATAATATAATATAATATAATATAATATAATATAATATAATGTTACATAAATGCATAATATAATATAATATAATGTTACATAAATGCATAAACATTGTTTTCTTTTTCTTATTTCTTTTCTTATTTATTTATTTCTTTATTTTTTGTCAGTTTGCTTCACATTTATCTCTGGAATGCAGCTTGTGGTAAAGAATGCAGAAACTAATGTACAAGACTCACATGTACAATGACACCAGGCTGTCTTTGTAGTTTCCAAAACTTGTAGCTGGACCACTTTACACCCACTTAGGGAGATGGGTTTGTGTAGATTATACCCCATAGCCTTTAGAGCCTGAAGGATTTCTGACCTACTCCATACAGAGGTCTCACTTGGAAATGATGAAATGGGCTAATGGAGCATTGACAGGGACCATGGCAATTAAAAGTCAGTACAGAGTGGAGAACAAAATGTGCAAGTTCATCTTCCTTATTACGTTATACCCTACTTTGTTAGAGCCCTCTGCTATGATATTATCAGTTGTCAAATTAAAAATTGTGCTTTGAAGCACAGAGAAAGCAACACAGTGGATTTAAAAAGAAGAGATATTTTGTTTTAAATTGATATGACCTAGTTTAGAAACAAATGAAAAGGGCAATGCATTGGCAAGCAAGAAACATAAGTAGAAAAGCAGAAATGTTCCAGATATAATTGCTGTTTTTTTGGGGGGTGGGCATGGCAAAACTGGTAGGTGTAAATTGTTTTCTAACAGAAAACAATTAATATTATTTATACTACATTTATGCTCAAGATTTACCTGCTCATGTTTCATGTGTTGCATTGCATTTAACTCATTCTGTAAAATAGAAGTAAACTGAGTACATTGAATCCTTACCTGCCCTTCCTAGGACAGGCTACATTACACCCACATAGCATTTGACTTGTTTGTTGGGTAGATACATAATCCACTGTCAGTAACCAGGCTAAGTGTTATTGCCTGATTGCTTACAGAAGACAATGATTTGTAGCTAGAGCTTGTTTTTCCATTTAAATAATAACATCTTCTAACCAAGAAAAAGCCGTCCTTGTATGCACTCAAGCAGCTATCAGAAAGAAAAGCTATGCTTTTGATTTTTTTTCTTTTATTTTATGTCCATTATTCTGCTGTAATTATTATATTGGGCTGGCTGAACCAATGTCCGTAGTTTGTGCATAGAATTTTGAGTATGATAATTCTAGGGGAAATAACTCATGCTTGAAATTCTGCACAACAAAAAACATGGTATTTTAAAAACTGCAAATAACTAGTTCCTGAAAGAGGATTATAAAGATGTCTGTCCATCACAAGAAAACAAAAAAACAACGGAGAGCTGTTGAGTTTTTCAAAGCAAAAACTGATATATCCCTTTCAGCGGTATGTTGTTTCTTTTGTAATGAAAATCATCTGTAAGTACTGCCAGTTAATATGTAGTTGTTACATCCCTTAAAAACAGCTCTAACCCTACATGACCCACAATCACCTAATGAGAGGTATAAAGTTAGATGAAGGAATGAATAGATGATGCTGCATTTTCCAACTGGGGAGAGGCATCCTAGGTCTATTAAGAGGTATTTTCCATCTTGGGGAGATGCATCCTAGGTCTATTATGAGGCTAAGTTGAGGAGGAAGCTGTGTTTAAGCCAGGAGATGGTGTATATGCCAAGGTACATTGTCTGACCTGCTAGGCAGCACCTGCACTTTAGGCAGCAGCTGAAGGGAACACAGAAGCACATATAAGTCACAGATAGATGTAGTTCAGTGCAGCCATTACAAATCCGTGCTTCCTTAGACTCCCCTACAGGCTTTATTGCTGTACCTAACTTATGTGATTGTTCACTTGTCACTGTCTTTATTCCTGATATTGCATATGTCACCACAGGTCTATATCATATTTTCAAAGACTTAAAACATTGACTCACCTTTAGTCGACACGGAAATGTTAAAGTTGCAGTTCATCGAATGGCCAAATCAGCAATTTCTTTCCAAGGGAAAGAAATTGGTTGGCCGTTCTGTTACATCTGCCCTTTCCCTGAGTGTAGTGCGATCTTGGAGCTAGAATATTTGGTTAGGGGGGTGTGGGGGGCAAAGCCCCCTACTTAAAAGTGTTTTTTTTTTGTGATGTTCGTTGTTGGCCTACCGATTTAGTTAGATGAACTGCAGGTTTTGTGTTGACTAAAGGTGAGTCGACGTTTTATGTTTTCGATTATATAATAGACCCATCACCACAGCCCTCTATGTCTTACCATTAGTTACTCAGCAATCCACTTTCACGACTCCTACCCAAGAAGGCTGAATGCTGTAATTAAATCAAAAGGTGCTTCAACAAAGTATTAGTTTAAGGGTGTGCACACTTATGCAATCAGCTTATTGTACATTTTTTATTTTTTATATTTTTTTCCCCTAACAGATTTGTTTATTTTTCATTTCAGTATCTCTTTCTCCTTATTTTTCTAACGTATCCATTTCTACTCTCCAGTTTTGCTTTTCTTTGTCTTTACTCCATCTCATCCAGTACTCCATTTTTACATTCTCAGTTTTTCCTTAGTCTCTTGCTTGCTTTCTTTTTAAGTGATATTTCTCACCTTTTAAAAAAATCTACTATTGTACTTTGATATTCCTGTGTCTGTCTCACCTTATTTTTTAGCTTCTCAGGCCCTACTACTATATCCAAGACATCCATTCCTTAATGACAATTTTATATATATAATTTTCTATTGCTCATTTATTTTATTTTTTGTTTTGTATATATATATATATATATATATATATATATATATATATATATATATATATATATATATATATATTTGTATGTGCATAGATTCTTGACAGATGAAAACCTATAGTGTATGTGCACATGCACGTGTATAGATTTCTGACAGGTGAAATGCTGCTTTGTCTTACTTTCAACATAAAGATGAATTACTAAGTCTTGTCATGGACTGAAGAGAAGTATATAACTAGATATAACTAGTATAAATTTACAACTCTATCTATAGGTTTACTATCAAAATCTTGAATGGCATTTATGCAAAACTAGGATGGTGGCATGCATGATTCCCAGTTTCCGTAATGCTGATCTGAAAATGTTCAAATCCACCATAGTGAATGCTAGTGTTCATTCGCTCATATGAGGTCGACGTTCTGATTAGAGGTCACACTACAGTGTGGATCGGGACATTTACCCTTTTCCTCACCTCACTGTAGTGAGAACTCAAAGTTTGTATATATAATAAGTAGGGGGTGTGTGAGGGTGCAGTGGGGCTTGCACCCCCTGAAAAATGTAAGTAGAAACATCACCGGAATTCAAAGTAATCTGGGTAATGTTGATAATATTGAATTGCAAATTATCGGCATTAATGCTGTTGTCATTTTGAATAAATAACGTTTATATTTTTGATAAATATTTGTGCGTAACTGAATAAACGATGAACCGCAATTCAACATATTGATAGTAAAACTATGGATTACCATCAAAATATCGCCGTGCAAGTAAATTCTTATTCAGAACATCGAAAGGAAGAGTGAAGGTTAAACTGTACATCTGCTCATAATGTCGAATCAGCTGAACTAATTAAGCAGATTTGACATTGTCACCAAACAGAGCACATGATGTTCATATAGGAGCTCAGGTAAGTGAAACTCCTACACCTCACATCATGTTTTTCAGGGGGCAAGGCCCCCTGCATCCCCCCCTATGGGGGACTGTACCCCACCACCCCCTGCTAACTATATATTCCAACTGCGAGATTGCACTACAATGAGGAAAGGGATTAATATCCCAAGCCGCACTGTACCATGATCTCTATGCAGTATATTGAATTGATATCAGCAAATGCACAGTAGCATTCACTGATATGAACTTTTGAACATGGAGTGTTCAGCAACACAGACAATTGAACATCCGTCATTCAATTGTACATCTGTGAGGATCTCTGCTCAGCTTTTTGATAGTAAACCCAAACCTATATCTATCTATATATGTATACAGATATATGTATGTGTATATATATATATATATATATATATATATATATATATATATATATATATATATATATTTTTTAGTTCTTCTACACTGTTCTTAGTTTATACCACCTGCCTTCTTCCCAGCATTTCAGTCTCTTCTGTTCTGCTTTGTTAAGAGTAAAGCAAAGTATTTATTCAATACATCTGATTTTGTACAGTCTTCTGTGATCTCCCTCCCCTATTTACTAAGCCTGTTCTGATCTGTCCCTCCCTCCTATTTTCTGCTAAATACCCACAGAAACCTTAATTCTTGCTGTCTTGCCCCATTCTGCCAACTACCTTTCAGACAATCCTTTGCTGCTGTCACCTCTTTTATCTCCTTTCTGCTTGCCACCTTGTACTGTATCTTTTGCACTACCCTACACATATTTACACATCTTGTATGCGCTTATTTTATTTTCAGAACATTACCCTCACCTTTATTGACCACTACATTGACTTCATCCTCATTCTGCTTTTTTGACTGTTCTTTAGACCCTTGATCTTAGCCATCTGTACTACGTCTGACTGATTCCATAACTTCTTTACTTACATATGTTGCCCCAGTGTTTTAATTTACCTTTGACCCTCTTCCCCTCCTCATCATAATTCACTCCCCTAAAATCCTGCATCATCATCTTTGTCCTGTTGCATAAATGGATTTTTTTTTCCTGGACATCTCTGACCCTGTACACCTTAGTTAGGACCATATCCACATATTTGTCATTTTTACTATAGTACTGCATTACTTGCTTGAATCACCTCATGGTCAAAGACCTCAATAAGTTCTTGCTCCTTCTATAACCTGGAGATCAGATTTTCTCAGTCTGTTCCTGAAAGGTTTGGATCCTTGTTGACTCTAACCATCTTCTTCCTAATCCACTTCTTTATTCTCCAGTCTCTCATTCTCCTCCCTTATTATTACTGGGGGGGTTGATCCACCATGCTAGTACACCAGGATTACCTCCTTCCTCTACCTTAACCATCAGAATGGTTGCACTACGTTTTATCCATGTCCACTCCCTGGCCTTTTCATAGGAAACTGTGCATCCTCCTGTTTAACATCACCAATGATGTCCTCAGTCATGTAAATTACTGATTTCCCACTATCCTCCCATATCTGCCATTCCTGAGCAACCTGTTTCCAGGCATGTTCATATCCCAGCTACTCTTGTCTGTTGTCTATATTTCTCTGATACCAGCAACTGTCCCTTTTTTATATTGGAGATGTAAACAGAAGGCACAAGTTTGTGTGTCAACAATGATTTTTAGGAAGTGTGACTGCTCTTGAATATAGATCGTGGATGGATGTGCTGTATGTAGAATAATGTTATTTGTATAAAGAATGGTCACTAAAGAATGCATGGCATTTGTAAAGTCATTTATACACAGCTGAAAAGTACTGTTCTAAAAACTGTACTCAGAGATACTCCTGAAGTGAAGATGCCCTGCTCAGTTTATTACCTGTCATGATCACAAAGCTATTGGGGGATAAATAATTGCTGAACCAGAATAAAGTATTAGGGCTGAAATCAATAGCTTTTAGTTTCATAAGTAGTATAGCATAGTACACACACTCAAAATCATGTGTGAGGTCAATAAAAAGAGATCCTGTGTGCCAGTCTTTCTCCATAGTAAATAATATTTGATCAGTCATTGTGTAGATTGTAGAGAGTATGTTATGACAAGTTCTTAGTAAGAAATATATATTAATTGATGCGCTCAAACAGTTGACTGTAAATTAAGTTTTTTTAATTATGTTTATGACAGGACAAAGAACAGATACTGGCCTCATGCCTCTCAACCTCTAAGCAAAGGAAATCTGGACAAGCCAGAAATAATGGGGGAACAAAGGCCCCAAATCAGGGAAAGATTGTAAACAGTGCTCTTGAAAACTTAGAAAGTATCTAGAATAACAAGCTTTTAGATAAACATGCATTTTCTATATGAAAATGTCTGAAACATAAGCTCAACTGCCAAGATGGCTGCACATTGAGTAACAGCTTAAGTCTAGCTCTCCCAGTGTGAAAACAGAAACTCAACAGAAAAGGCCAGTAGATTTTTGTGTTTATGGGTAAATTTTAGTAACTGGCTAGTAAGTGGATGCCAGGAAAAAAGAAGTACAAAGCACCTGATAAACAGACAGCTACAAAATGTGAGGAAGAAACACTGACTGGGGAAAGTTCTGCAGCTGTTCAGCAAAAAACAATGCAACCTCCAGACATGACTTCCAGTAACCTACAGGAAGATATAAGACAACTGTACACAGACCTGGTTAAAATAAACAAAACACTGATGGAGTATATAAACATAACAAAGGGTGGAAAAAATGGAAGAAACTTTAAACAGATATTCAGATGAGGTGATAAAGCTGCAAAAATAAGTTGTTGACATGAAGACAAGGCTGGCTGAATATATGACTGATCAGTAAGAGATGTTTGAAAAATAATTGAATTAGAGGACAGAGCATGTAGGGGCGGCCACGGTGGTGCAGTGGTTAGCATTGCCGCCTCACAGCAAGAGGTTCTCCAGTTCGATTCTTGGCTGGGGTGCCTTCTGTGTGGAGTCTGCATGTCCTCCCTGTGGTTGTGTGGGTTTCCTCTGGGTGCTCCGGTTTCCTCCCACATCCCAAAGACATGCTGTAGGTGGATTGGACACTCTCAAATGGCCCTACGCATGAGTGTGTGTGTGTGCCTTCTGTGGAAAGTTGGGTGCTGGGCTAGCAACTCAACACCCTAGAACTTCACTGCCAATCATGAGCAGACATGTGATCTGCTGTGGCAACCCCTAATCGGGAAAAGCCGAAAGAAGAAGAAGAGGACAGAGCATGTAGGGAAAACCTGAGATTTTCAGCTATACCAAAGAAACTGGAAGGAATAGACTGTATTAATTTTATGAAAGCACAAAAAAGCAACTGGACTGGTATTCCACAGCAGGAGTTGTTAGTTGAAAGGGCACATCATGTGTATGCTCCAAACCTGGCTATAGAAAACAACCTATAACTTTAATAGTAAAGATGCAATCCTACCAGCAGAAGGAGTTGATTCTGAGAAAACTCTGGCAGAAGCATAAAATACTAAAAGTGGGAGACAGCAGAGTGCTTGTGAAGAATGATTACTCATTGTACACCAGGCAGAAGAGGAGTAAATTCATTCCACTATTCAAGGAATGTCAAGACGCAGGTGTAAGATTCAAACTGCTGTACCCAGTTGCCTTCAAGGCATTCTACCCTGGAAGGACAAAATCATTTTTTGATGAAGTACATGCTAAGGAGGAAATACAAAAGCTTGTCCAACAAAAGTGAGCTGTGAAGCAGAAGAAGATTCTGCTTCTTGTTCTTCTGGTAATAAAGACCACAGAGAGACCATACCAGTGAAACGTTTTATAATGTTTCAAAGGAAAATGTTGGCGAGAAAGAAGGGAGCATGAGAGTTGACTAGAAGAATAGAGAGTATGTTGGAAATGAAGGAGAAACAGGATATGTGAGATGGATATTAATAAAACCAGTAACTTAATGTGGGACTACAATGCAATAATTATATTTATGAAATATGGCAGAACAAGAAATTCTGGAAATATTAAGACTTTTTTAGAATTTGTTGGACTTGTGCGGGACTCTAAAGTATATGCCCTACTTCATGTCATTAATGTTTGGAAGAATGCTTTGAGGAGAGGAAGAGAGGAGAGAAGATTAAGTGTAAGTAAAGAAAACATGTTTTTCTTAATAGTAGTGTTTTTGTGGTGCATGGTTTTCTCTGCATGCTATAAAGTAAAATTTTCTCAGTTATTTTTAAGTGTAATGGGGATTGTAAATAGGTGATGCTGTTCTTTTTTCCTTTCTTTCACAATTCTCTCTTTCTTCTTGTTCAGTTTTAAGAAATGTAGGCACTGCAATGTAAAAAAAAATAAGCCTTGTTAAAATAGCATGACAAAAGAAAAAAATAATGTGCTTTTTCTCATTCTTGTATGGGGAAATGTCTGGCTTAATGACCTTAGATTGATTTAGTAACAAGTTTTAAGAGAAAGCAAGTAAATGAAAAAGAATATTGTATACTATGTGGCTTTTTTCTAGCAAATGAATGTATGCTTAGTAGCAATTCTGTCTCTGGCCCTCATGTCTCCATGGAGACAATCTGATAAAGAGAAATTGGTTGCAGTCTGGTGTAGAGTTTCTGGCTGGGAAAAAAGAAAAGAGAAACTGGCTAGGAGATAACATTTTCTGAAAGCATTCAGAGGTTTTCCCAGCTGTGAGAGCAAAGATAAGACGCAAACTGGTTATCTCTTAGTAGAAGCATAGGCTGTACCATAGGTTTTAGCATAGATTACCTTTCTTTTAGGTTAACTGAAGTCTGTGAGTGTGGCTGTCAATTTGGGACATTTGTTCATATTAGGAGGGTAATACTTCCATATTTGAAGATATACATAGTTTTGTGTGTTAGCATTAAATTAATAGGTTTTAGGGGGTATTGTGTGTTTGTTTTTCTTGAGGGCTTTCAATAAAACAAAAAGTTTTGGAAGATATGACATAGGCTCAAATGGATATGACAAGAAACAATTATATAAAAGTTCAACCTGTCAAACAGTGTATGCATGTAACAGAAAATCTGGAACTAGACATTTAACAAAAAGGTGTTTTACATTACATACAAGATGGGAATAATAACCTTTTGATACTATGATGGCTTCTGTAATGTCTTTAAATGTCAATGGCCTGACAGATAAATACAAAAAAGAAAGAATAGTGAACTATATTAAAAATCTAGTGTAGATAGTTATGTTACAGAAGACACACTTGGAAAGAACTGAACATGTGAATTTGATAAAGAAAGGATTTCAGGATGGTTATTCAGAATATCTGAGGCAAAGGAAAAGATGAGTACTTATATTAAGTGCAAGAGGAGCTTCAATAGTGATAGAATAGGATAAAACAATGTTAATGGCAGATTTGTAGTGCTAAGGGTCTACTGGCAAGGGAGGAGGATTACACTGGCATATATTTATATTATACCTAAAACTGCTGTAATGGAGCTTAATAAAAGTCTGGGAGAAATAATTAGTTTTCATCAAGGAATATTACTTATAGGTGGAGACTGGAATTTGATTTGCAGCAGTGAAGGTGCATCTGGGGGCCCAGCATGGAAAGTATAACAGTTGAGGGTAGATTTCTGAAGAAATGTATGAAAATATTTGGCATGGAAGATATGAATTCAGTAATATGATTCTGGAGTGAATTTACATATTATTCCCCAAGATATAAAAACTGGGCTAGGCTAGACAGAATTTACATTTCACAGGAATATGTGCATTTAATTCAAGGCCTTGATACACACCCAATAACTATTTCAGATCATGCACCAATAATAACTAAAATAAAAACATAGGATAATGAAATAAAAATGAGACACTGTTGCTTTCCTCCATCTGTTGAAAAAAGAGGAATCTAAAGAATAGCAGTGGAGATAATTCAGGAGCTATTCAAGAAGATAGAAATTACTTCTGAAAATATAGCTAGGGAGTGGAATAAAATTAAGGTGATGTTTAAAAATAGGTCGGAAATAAAAGAAAGGGAGCTATGGTTAAGAAATAACAAGCATTATTTAGAGGGACTGACAAATGTTAAAGTATTGCAAAATAGGGGGAATCTCACAGAACAAGAAGAGGGTCCACTGCAGAATGCTAAGCAGAAAAAAAGGATTACCTCAATAATATACATGAATTCAGAAAGATTACTGTTAAGCAACTGTTTTTGATAATAACACTACAGCACAAAAACTTTTAGCACAACTACTCAGGCAACAGAAAGTAGAAAGGGCTGTCACCAAGATTAGGGAGCCTATAACAAGGAAGGTAACAAGCGATCCTGTAGAGGTATTAGAAATATTTTGGAAATTCTATGAAAGTCTATATAAAGCAAAGAAATATGGAAATCAAGAAAAGATACAAATGGAAATGTTTATGTAAGAATTAAATATGCCAAGGTTAGAGGTAGCTGAGTCTCAATTATTAATGGCTAGGATAGGAGGAGATGAGATAAAAATTGTGATGTATAACCGATATACAGGAAAGTCCCCAAGAATATATGGTATTCCTGTGGAAGTGTGGAAGCTAGGATGGAAAAAAATGATAAAGATCTGGAAGGTTTTGTTTAACAGTATTTTAAGACGAGGAGAAATACCAACATCCTGGAAGAAAGCAGTGGTAGCTGTAATTCCTAAAGAGAGTAAACCAACTTCATACAGGCCCGTTTCAATACTATATCATGATTATAAAGTGCCCATGTCTATAGCGGCTAAAGAATGGCAAACGTAATGCCAAAATTGATAGATATGGATCAGAGTGGTTTTCTGGAGGGGAGGCAAACATTTGACAACATTAACAGAACATTGATGATCCAGAGTGAAGCAGAATGTAAGAAAATGCCATTGCTGTTGGTGGGTCTTGATGCAGAGAAAGCATTTTACAGAGTAAGGTATGATTTTATGAGCAGGGCAATGGAAGCATTTGTATTTCCTGAAAAAATATCAGGTTGATTAGGAGGATATATGAGAGATCAGAGGTGAAAATTAAAGTTGGTGAGGTCCTCTCTGTTTATTTCTGCTTGAGCAGAGAAATCAGGCAGGGGTGTCCTCTTCCTCCTTTGTTATTTATATTAAATTTAGAACCAGTGGAAAAGAAAATAAGGGACTCAGAAATTCAAAGATATAATTGGTATGGTAGTTAGGAAAAGCTGGATCTATTTGCAGATGATATTATTTCATACCTGATGAGGACAGAAAGAGAAATTACAGTGTTGTGGAACATTTTGAGACAGTTTTAAATCTTTTTGGGATACAAAATTAATTAAGCTAAAACAAAGGTAATAGCAGTAAATTATGTACCCACACATTAATTTGTTCAGCAATATCCATATTCATGGTGACATAATAAAATTAAGTATTTAGGAGTATGGATTAAAAATTATTCTGGTGAGGCAGCTAAGGATATCTGGGCAGAGACTAAACAAAGGTTAATACAACAACTGAGAGAATTGGAGCTTTGTTATATGGGTGTAGATAGTAAGATGCAAGATGGAGTTAAAATGTTTTTAGTCTCATATGTCTTATTCACAGGTCAAGCATATTTTTATCAACCAGAGGAGAAGTTGTGGATATCAATTAATAAAGAGCTGAAGCACTTTATCTGGGTGGGGAAGACTGCAAGAGTCAAGTGGGATAAACTGATTCTTTCAGTAGAACAGGGTGGATTGGGATTACCCAATTTGAAGGGGTATTTCAGAGGTACACAGTTAAGACTCCTGTACATAGTACAAGCAGAAAACAATAATTTGAAGTGGAAAGGGATGATGATGAAAGAGGGGGGAAGCTCAAGATACAAGGAGAGACTAGGATTTTGGATGCAGGCCTTTAAGGCGAATAAAAATAATCATACAGAATATTATATCCATAAAGTAGCAGAAAGTATCCTAAGAACTAAGCCGTCATGTGAATGGAGAAAGGAGATTCTGCCGATAGGGATGACTGCAATCAGGGATATAGACAACAGGTAAGAGTGGCTGGAATTTATTGGTGAAAACTGGCAAAGGAACCAAGGTATTGGGAGAAAACTAGAGAAGGAAAGATGATAGAATGGGAAGGCACTAAGAATCTATTTGGACTGTGGGCCAGAGATTGCCTTCCCTATTAAGGATTGATATTAGAGTACAGACAAAGAGAAAGACCAGCACTGGTAGAGTTTTTAGTAGAATCAAGAACAGAAGCTGCATTAAAAAAGGAATAATTAGTACAGCATATAAAATATTGCATGATAACTATAAGAATCAATCAGAGGAGATTAGAAAGGATAAGCAATTCACAAAGAAACAATGGGAGGGTATATATATATATATATATATATATATATATATATATATATATATATATTTCCCAAATATGCAACAAAATCTAGAAGATTTAGGATTTTTGCTTGGAAATGTTTACATAGATATTTTTATACCACAAGTAGACTCCAGAGAATTTTTCCTCAAGTAGACAGTAAATGTTGGAGGTGTGACTGGGAAGAAAGAAGTAATTGGGAACATATTTTCTGGGAGTGCGGTGAGATGGCTGACTTTAAGGATTCCCTGCGGGATTTACTGTTGGAGATGCTGGGTGGGCAGATTGGTGGGAAAAAGAAGATTATTTTTCTGATAGGTTTACCTTCATAATGTCGCAGATGGTTTGTGCAGTCGTGCATAACATTGAACCATATGAGCGAATTTCAGAATGTGTTCACCGCACTATGTCGAAACTCACTTAGTGGATTTATGCAGGTGCGCTTTCACTCAATTGTTTGTCACACAAACCATCCACGACATTATGAAGGTAAACCTTTCTGATATCTGATACAGAATCAGAATTGCCTAGACATGGTAAGGCCTTGTTGTGTCTAATTATGGTACCTGCCAAAAAAGCAATTACTAGAAAATGGAAATCAAAATCTAAACCAACTATACTAGAAGTAGTGAATTTATGAGGCAAAAATATGGGCATTCTGCAAAAATCTGTACAGTTGAGAGGTATGATTGGCCTGCAGTTCTAAGTTGCATGAGGAAATGACTTATTTGGAGTGGTGTAGATCAGGGAATGTTCGACATGAGTGGAGTTATGATAATACGGAGAGACTGATCTGGCCACTTATCACCTTCTATTGCATACTGCACTGGGCTTTGAATGCAGCCATTTCAAATGGTTCCTTGTCCACCTTTCCCACTGATGATTAATGCTGAAATAGATATACCATTACTCCTATAGCAATGGGACCATAATGCTCTTTAAGGATGATTTTTTTAAGTACCTTTCTTTGCCTTCTAAGAAAACCCTAGAACAAAGATAAAACAGAGATAAAACAACTGGAATTGAGATCTTTAGAAAAGGGTAGGAGCAAACTACATAGGAAAACGTGGGAATTGTGGGAATAATACATACAGGGGAGGAATGAAGTTTAAAAGGAAGCAGGACTTAAATGAGCTATGTAATGTTTGAAAATGATTGGGTAGATTATAAGTGATGTATAATGTTTGCAACTGGGAGTGTATCATTATGGTTTGTGATGTAAAATGCTTGCAACTAGGATTGTGTCAGTGCGGTTTGTTTTCATTTATGTAAATATATGATTGTCTATGTCTTAAGTGAAGGTTTAATAAAGATGTTTCTTGTTAAAAAAGGGCAAGAAGTGAATACTTTATGTAATCTTGCTTAGGTAATATGATATATAGTAATATATGTGAAGTATAATGTTTGTAAACGTGAACCTGTTAATACAGTTTGATTAGTTTTATATAACTGTAAATTTGCCTATGTCACAACTGATAATTCAATAAAGGTATTTAAAAAAATATCTGAAACTCAAATGCATGATATAATTTAGCTATTTCAATCCTCAATGATTTGCCAGAGAACCACAAATTTTATGAGGAGCAGTCCAAAAATATGAGGTAAAAATCTGGGCATTCTGCAAAAATCTGTACAGTTGAGGATTATGATTGGCCTACAATTCTAAGTTGTACAAGGACATTGTCGCTCTCCTACTCAGGATACAATAGAAGAGCCTCTGTGGGATCTCTTCAATCAGCTTTATTATATACAAACACTTCACAATAGACGTTTACTGACTGTAACTTAGGTAACTTATATACAAACTAGCTATTGCAATCATACATGCTCACTCTCTGACTGCACTCTCAAAATGACACTGGGAATAGCACATGCCTGCTATTTATATATGCACGTTCAGTCCTTGATATGCTTCTTAAAGATACAGCACTTACACTCTGCTCTACATCCTCCTTCTTTGAGAAATAGATCATGCAATGCTATGAATCACATTTGGCATGCAGATAATACAAATATTTCTTTGTCATGCAATTATACAGAACTAGGTACATATATACAGTTATGTCCATGTTGCTGTGTATATCACAGTGGCCCTGGAAATGCGACCAAATCATGTGACATAAAACTTAAAAGATTTAGCAACTGGTACTATCTCTACAGAATGTTCAACTTTGGGACTATCTCTAACATCCTGAGAAATGGAAGTAGAGGTTGAGACATATTCTGGGATGGGAACAATGTCTGACTTGTTCTGATCTCTAGAGTCTGTATCACAGGAACAATACTGTGATAACGATTCTGGTACAGGAAGAAGATGTCTGCGATTTCTCCTGTACTTCACACCCTCAGATTCTGCAAAGTAGGATCTTGGCTTGGCACATATACCTGCAACTTGACCAATCTGGTCGAAACATTTTGCCGTTTGTATCCTCACTGTCTCTCCTTCTTTTAATGGATGAAGAAATCTGCTCAATTTATCATAACTGGACTTCTGGACAGAAGGCTTCTTGAATAATTGTGCTTTGATGGTTCTGCTGTTCTTAGCTTTAGGCCTCAATAAACTGGAACTAATAGATAGCATTGTTCTGGTTTGCCTAGATAGAGGACTTTGAGCAGGTGAGCCAAGTATATCGTCACAGGGTATGTTTCTGAGATTAAGTAAATTCAAAAATACATCATTATTGTCATGCTTTGACCATTCAAGTAATTGCTTTGCACTCTGCACTGCACGTTCCACTAGACCATTTGACTGTGGATATTCTGGACTACTAGTAACATGCACAAAGTCCCATTCTCTTGCAAATTTCTGAAACAACTGACTAGTAAATTGAGTACCATTGTCAGAAATAACTTTGTGTGAACAACCATGGACTGAGAAATGAAGTTTCAACTTAGTAATAACACTAGTGGATGTTAGATTAGGTAGTAGATCAATCTTAAACCAGTTAGAATAAGAGTCTATCAATACTAAGTAATGTTGATTGTCCCACTCGAAGATATCACTGGCTACTGTTGACCAAGGTAGTTCAGGAACTTGACCTAGCTGAAGTGGTTCTCTTTGCAAATGCAGTTTAGTACTATTGCATACTGAACAAGAATAAAGTACTTTATCAATGTCTTTCAGTAATGAAGACCAAAATACTAGTTTTCTTGCCCGTCTCTTAGTAGATGTGGAACTTGGGTGACCACGATACAAAATCTGGATATATTCATGTTGTAAGGAAGCAGGAATAATGCCATCTTTCATTAACATCTCATCTTTGTAAGGAAAATAGGTTTGCACTTCAGGTGGTACACTAGATTGCTTTGATGGCCATCCAACATTAATGCAGTGGTTGAGCTTTTCCAAAATTGGATCAGTCTGTGTGTGATCTCTCAGCTCATCAAGTCTAGTGGTAGAGAAATTACACACTGCCATCACATCCAAGTCTGAATTTCCTGTGTCAAGCTGTTCCATTGTATTTGTGGGTGATCTGGATAAGGTATCAGCCAGATAAAGTAGTTTGTCTTTTGTATAGACCATTTTGAAGTTGTACTTTTCCAATGTGAGCATCAGTCTTTGTAATCTCACTGGAGCTGAATGCATAGGCTGCTTTAGAATACTAACTAGAGGTTGGTGGTCAGTTTCAATCTGAATAGCTCAACCATAGAGATAATCATGAATCTCTTAACATGCAAAGGCTATTGCCAAAAGTTCTTTCTCAATTTGGGCATATTGTATTTCAGTTTGGGTAAGTGTTCTAGATGCATAGGCTACTGGTCTGCCCTCTTGAAGAATAACTGCACCAAGACCAAATTTTGAACATCACAGGAAAGAGTGACTGGTTTATTGACATCATGTTATCTTAGTGTAGGTGGGGCAGCAATTTTCTGCTTAAGGTCTTCAAATGCCTTCTGGTGTTGTTCTAACCAAGACCATGTATCATTTTTGCATGCCAGCTCTCTTAAAGGTGCTGTCAACTCACTGAAGTGTAGTATGAACTTGCCTAAATAGTTGACCATACCTAGGAAACACTGTAGAGCTTGAACATTATCTGGTGCTGACATCTCAAGAATAGCTGCTTGCTTGGTCGGGTCTGGTCTCAAGCCATTACTGGTAAATAAATGACCTACATATGTAACTTCTGGTAGTCAGAATTTACACTTCAGAGGATTGAGCTTTAAGTTTACCTCACATGCTCTGTCTACAACTCTCTTAATGTTTCTGTCATGCTCTGCTTCACCATTGCCTCCAATCAATAAATCATCTACTATTATGACACAAGGGTAACCTGAAAAAAATTGCTACATTACACACTGGAAGACTTCACTTGCAGAATGTATTCTAAATGGCATCCTTAGGAATCTGTATCTGCCAAATGGGGTACTGAAAGTGGGTCTATATCAAAACTTCGAAGAAGTAAAACGCCGAATGTTAGAACATCGAACCCACAACATCGAATGATGAAAATAGTGAAGCCCCGGAACACTGAAATCTTACCTAGGGCAAGATTTCAGTGGGCCATTCCGTAGCTTCGCTATTTCCTCCACTGTGGTGCGAGAGTTACAGACCTTAGGGTTAGGGTGCGGGTTAAGGTAAGTGGATAGTTAGTAATGTATGTATGGTGTAGTGTAGGGATGGGTTTTGTTAACTGTATGTGTGTGTGTATTAATTGCTTTGTTTGTGTATAGTTTCATAGGATATGTGTGCGATAGTTACGGCCCTTAGGGTTAGGGTGTGGGTTAAGGTAAGTGGATAGTTAGTCATGTATGTGTGGTTTAGTGTGGGGTTGGGTTTTGTTAACTGTATGTGTGTGGTTTATTTATTTTGGTGTGCTTGTGTTGTGTGTATGTTTCTAGGAACAGCAATTTTTTTCCCTGGGAAAAAATTAGCTATTCTGTGCATTCAGTGTTTTCAGTATTCAAAATTCCAAGTTCATACATATGGTGTTCGGCATTTTGGAATTTCGAATATATGATATAGACCCACTGAAAGTAGTTAGTAATGAGGATTTGCGATCAAGCATCACTTGCAAAATGAACGTTTTGCATCGAAGACAGGAAAAAACAGTGGCATTCCGTATCAGAGCTGCAACCTCTTCGACTGTATGCATTGGATGATGCGGTCTCTTCAATGCTTTGTTCAGATCTCTTGGGTCAGTACATATTCAGATTTTGTCTGAGTCTTTTTTGTGAGCTGCTACTATGGACGACACCCATTCAGTTGGTTCCATAACTGGACAAATTATACCTTGCTGTTCCATTTTATCCAAGTGAGCTTTGACTTTATCCTGCATAGCTATCTGAACTTTTCTTGCTAGTCTGACTACTGGAGTGACCTCTGGGTCTAACTTCATGGAATACACAACTGGAAGTTTGCCCAACTTGTCATTATAAACATCAGCATACTCTGAGAAAATGGCTTTGGAAAAATTGGAACTAGGATATGCACTTATATGATGAACTTCTTTGGTAAAAGAAAGCAGATTCATTCTCAAATTATCTTTGAGATCCAGTAGTGACTGCACAGGTCTTCGAACTACATAGAATAACAAGCTGTAACAGTTCTTAGCCAAATAACATGAAAGCATTAACTGAGCCCTCGGTTTAAATTTCTTCACCTCCATAAGCAACAAGTTTCGCACTACCTGCCACATTGAGTTGTTCATTAGTTCTCACTTTAGCAAATGTGTCTGCTGATATAACATTACTCTTTGAGCTATTGTCTACTTTAAGCTCTATTGATTTACCATTGATCTGGACAGTACAAAACACTTCGTTATTTGCCAATAAATGCACTGCATCAGCTCTTTCACCAATCACTGATACACCATCTACATAAAAAGTAGGGTTGCAGTCTACTTGATCAATTTGCTTTTTTGTTTGTCCCTTCTTTACAACTGTGTGAGGTTTACCTGATTTGCAAAACTTTTGAAAATGGTTCTATTTTTTTATACTTTTGACATTGCTGACCAAATGCTAAGCATTTTCCTCTTTTAGACTCATGACTGCCACCACAATTGTGACAGTTAACAATAAAGCTAGACTTGGGTTTCGCTGCTTCCCATTTGTACTGCACTGAGCTTGCTCCTTTCTTAGAACTCACTAGAAAATGACATGTTTCCCTGGTGAGCCAGCAGGGGGTTATGGCCACCATGTGCTTAGGCCTAGTACTGTTTGCCAGTTGTTGCATGCTGTCTACATTTGCTCTGGAGCCTGCTAAAACCATGCTCTTGTCACTTGTAACCATACTTGTGTGCTTTTCTGTAACTTCTTAGTTTGACAAATCTCTATGGTTTTACACAACATTAAATCACTGTCCCAAAGCAAAATCTTTCTCACAGCAGCACTATTAATGCCACACACGAGCCTGTCTTTTATTAACTCATCTTTTAAGTCACCAAACTGACATGTTTTGGCTTTGTTTCTCAAGTCAGTAATATAAGCTGCAAAAGTTTTCCCAGGTTTCTGATCTCTTGTGTAAAACAGATGCCTCTCTAATGTAATATCTGTCTGGGGGTTACACATTTCCCTGAATTTGCACTTCAGCACTCGGGGTCTTCCCTTGATTCAGCCTGTACAACAATAAGGCAATTTTCACCTTCTCCCTTATACACTACTGGTGCATACACAAATAAATACTCTCTTTCATTAGCCTCTGACCCAGCTAGGTTTAGTAAAATGAATATCCTGGTGTGTGCATCTTTGTCTGAATAAGCTGCTTGTATAAAAATATTGTACTCTTGCTCAAATATTCTCCAGTTTTCTGCAATATTCTGATCAAATACAAGTGGTAAGGGCTTTCAAAATCCATCTGCCATATTAACACATACTAGTGAAGTGTTTTGCAAATACGCACGAACACATACACGTACACATATGGCAGAAATTTATGCCAGTATTTGTAACTTTGCCCAATAGCACAACAAGCCTCTGTATAACTGAACTTTGTGAAATAAGTCTCTCGGGCACTGAAATACTCTTGAAATTGCTGTACTGCAAGAAATCACCCTTTATCAGTGTAAGAAGCATTTCAAATAACTGCACGATGTGAATAAACTGGGCAGAAGAAGCTCAGTTAGAAACATTTTGAAGTAATTTCACTTTGTGAATAAACAGTACACAGCACACTGAAATTAATCCAAATGGCAGTAGCTTGCTAGTTAATTCTTTATAGTGCAGAAACACTCTGTAATGGTGGCACTTTGTGAGTAGACACACCCAGCACAAGAAACTTTTCGAAATGGCTATACTTTGACTGCACTTCATGAAATAGTTGCACTTTGCATATAAACTCTTCAGAATACATGCATGGTAATAAGCACACACTGTAAGCACTTTTATACACTTTGAGATACTTCGAATAACTCTAGTTATCCCCCTTGATACAATACGAAGTTCTAGTTATTCCAAAACACAGCACTTTGTAAAAAAGCATGCAGTCACCTTGCTTTATTTATGCTTCTTGTGCCCCTTTTTCCCTTATTATATTTGTTTTGCTCGCTTAATCTCTTTTCATGCCCCTTGTACTTTTCTTGTGTTCATTTTACTCTAAACATGCCCACTTTACTTTAAGTACACTCATTTTGCTTTAAACATACTTGTTTTGCTGTAAACATATTCATTTTGCTTTAAACATACTCGATTCATCAAATATCTTAATCTTAAATATTTCCCTTAGTTAATAAACCTTTTCTGCCTCCCGCTTGTTTAATAATGCAGTTTGTGCTCTTGTAATGCTCTGTTTTATCTTTTTTATAAAATGTGATTTTTGTGCAAGTTTTCATTACCTTTGGTTCTTTTCTGGCTCTTTTTTGTGCTCATTTCTCTTAGTTTACCTTCACTGTTATCTCTGCACCTCGTGGCTCCGAATATTAATCTCTGAAATCCCGGTTCTGACACCATGTCGCTCTACTACTCAGAATACAATAGAAGAGTCTTTGTGGGTTCTGTTCAAGCAGCTTTATTATATACAAACAGATTACAATAGAAATTTACTGACTTTAACTTGGATAACTTATATACAAAATAACTATCACAATCGTACATGCTCAATCTCTGGCTGCACTCTTAAAATGGCACTGGGAATAGCACATGCCTGCTATTTATATGTGTATGTTCAGTCCTTGATATGCTTCTTAAAGATATAGTACATACACTCTGTTCTACAGAAATGACTTATTTGGGGTGCTGAAGATCAGGGAATGTTTAACATAAGTGGAGTTATGATAATAAGAAAAGACTGATCTGGTCATCTTCTATTGCATAGTATATATATATATATATATATATATATATATATATATATATATATATACATACATATATATATATATATATATATATATATATATATATATATATATATATATATATATATATATATATATATATATATATATATATATATATATATATATATATATATATATATATATATATATATATATTTGTATGTGTATGTGCATAGATTCTTGGTAGATGAAAAACTATAGTGTATGTGCATGTGCACATGTATAAATTTCTGACAGGTGAAACGTTGCTTTGCCTTATTTAGGTTCATAGGTTCATAGGTTCATACTAGGCTATCTGCCCTAGGGCATTTATAAGCCTAGCCAGAGTGTGTTTGGCTTTCGCCACCCATTTTAAATGAATTTTGCTATGCCCTTTTTTGAGGTTAGTATACTGTGCCTCTGTCTAACAGTGACAAAGAAGTGATACCCGGGGTAAACCTACTATCTCCATCCACTCATCAAGATTCCTCTTGAAAAGAGTCAATGAGGGACTCTGCCTAACCTGGACTGGGATTTTATTCCAGAGTGAATGGAGCCTCTAGGTTATGAATCTGTCCCTCCAGCATGTCCTATTTATTTCAGTGCTGAGGTTCAAGTCTCTCGAGCGCGTAGCTCAATGGGATTTGGATTTTCTGAGGTGCAGCATGTCCATTAATTCTGGGTTGGACATGGCTTTATACGTCAGGCACAGATCGCCTCTGAGCAGGCGGTATGCCACTGAGTAGAGCTGGAGTTTCTTTAACCGGGCAGCATATGGCATCTGTTTGAGCCCTTTGATCCTCTTGGTGAGGTACTTTTGGGGTCTTTCCAGTTGCTGCAGGTGTCTGGTAAGGTACATCCCAAAGGGGCATTGTACTCAATTATGGGCCTGATGAGGGATGAGTAAAGAGGCGCGATGACCTCCCCTGATCTAGATGTGAATCCCTTCATGATTAGGTGGGCTATATAAAATGTTTTTCTAACCACTTTGGCCACGTGGTTGTCAAATGAGAGATTGCTATCAACTTGGGTCCCCAGGTCCCTAATTACTTCTTCCATACTTAATGGATTACCACCTATGTGGTAATTTGTGGGCACTTTGTTTTTGCCAAAGGGGATGACTATACACTTTTTGGTGTTTAGCTTGAGGCCATGGCTCTGGCACCAGTTGTCTGTTTCTATGAGGCCCTTTTGTAGGATGCTTGTGTCGGCTGGAGAGTCGATTATGGCGCCCAGTTTGCAGTCATCTGCGAACTTCATCAGCCACAGTCCTTCCGTGTTAGCCTGTACCTCCGAGAAATATATACCGAACAAGAGAGGTCCCAGGACTGAGCCTTGTGGGATGCCACTTGTAACTGGTTTGGAGTCTGACATGGCTCCAGCAATTCTAACCATGTGGGTTCTGTCCTTGAGCCAGTTTGCAACCTATCTAGTGACATAGGGGTTTATATTTAAGCTGGTGAGCTTATCTATAATGCCCGAGTGGGGTATTGTATCGAAGGCTTTTGCGAGGTCCAGGTAGGCTGTGTGGACCACCTTCCCCTCGTCAATGGCCTTGGTGACTGTTTCAAAGAAATCGACCAGGTTTAAGAGGCAGGATCTGCCCTTAACAAAGCCGAACTGGGTAGGATCCAGTGTCTGTAGGTCCCCAATATCTTTATTGATGAGGTCCATGGTGATCCTTTCCATAGCTTTGCAGACCAAGCTAGTCAAGCATATGGGGTAATAGTTTCCAGGATCTGTTAAGGTACCACCTTTGTGGAGAGGGACCACTGTTGCTGTACACCACTCTTTGGGTACATATCCTGTAGTAAGGCTGAGATTGAACAGTAGTTTTATGTTTGGGTTTAGTTCTTCTTGGAGTTCATGTAGGACGCAGCCTGGGACACCGTCTGGTCCCATTGATGCTGTGTTTATTGCTTTGGAGAGGGCGGCTCTTACCTGAGCATCTGAGATGTCAGGGGGGCAGCACTCTGCTGGGATAGATATTTGCTCTTTTGGTGGAGAGGGGGGGGAGTTTGCGCTGAACCTGTCAGCTAGGATGTTGGCAATGTCTGTGGGTTCGGTGTATTTTTTGTCATTTTGGACTAATTCTGAGCATATCTGGGAATTCCCACCCAGGTTCCCAACATAACTAAAGAAAACCTTGTGATTATCCTTAGTGTCCTGTGCAATTTTTCTCTCGAAGCTGGCCTTAGACGATTTTATGAGTGCCCGTAATTTTTTGCTAATACTGATCAGAGATGCCTTCCCTTTTTGGGATTTTGTTCTATCATGTAGTAGCTTCCTCCTTCTATTGCATAGTTTGTTTATGGCTTGGGTCCACTAGACAGGATGCCTAACTTTGGAGGATTGTGTCTTGGTTTTATTTGGGATTGCATGATCCATGCACTCCTGAAGGTGTTCATAGAATGCGTTTATAAAGGATTCTGCGGTCTGGGCCGTATTTTCCACAGGCCCGGGGGCTTTGAAGGATTCCACCTCAGTTTTGAGGAGTGTGAAATTTGCTTTAGAGAAGTTTTTCACTGTGGTTTTCTGGGCAGGGGCTGGGGTCGGGATGTGAATATCTAGTGAGATTAGTTTATGGTCTGATCTTACCAGTGATGGATACACTTCTGGTCTGGAGCATAGAGTCCCCATGTTGGTGATGATCAGGTCCAGTATGTTTTCCCCTCTTGTGGGAGTGGCAACAAGTTGTTCCATAGCATTTGAGTTTATAAATTTTAGGAACCTTCGGGCTAGGGTGTTGGAGCTAGAGTAATGCTCCCAGTCTATGTTAGGGTAGTTGAAGTCGCCCAATATAATGGTGTTTAGAGAGACCTTCATATTTTCCAGTGTTCTCAGGAAGGCCGAGTGGGGTTCCTGGGTTTGGGAGGGTAGTCTGTAGCAGGCTATAAACTGGAAGGCAGTTTTACCCACTCTTAGTTGCACATGGATAGTCTCTGATGCTTCGTGCTGTGCCACCAACCTGGAGGTGTGGGTATCTTTGACGAATATTGATACTCCCCCTTCTTTTGTGGTTCGGTCCAAGTTTTGGGGCCGAAAAACATGGTATGAGGTATAACCTGGTAGTGCTGGGGTGCTCTCGGGAGCCTTGAACCAGGTTTCTGTTACTGCACAGATATCGATGTTCTCCATGCTAAGGAGAGTTTCGAGTGCGTGCATCTTGAGGTTTAGACTTCTGGCATTGAGTAGCATTACTTTTAGTTTCTTATCCCTTGTGATACCTATGGAGGTGGGTTTGTCTTTTGAGCCTTGCATAAAAAAGGAACTATGGGGGTGGCAAGAGCCTTTGCCAATATCCGAAAGCCCAGGGGTGACAGGTGCAAGCCGTCCCTAGCGAAGCATCGTGGCTTGTCGAGCATGTCATCCCAGGCAGACAGGCATTGGATCCCCTTTGAATGACACAAATACTTAAGCCAATTGTTGAAATTCATCATCTTGTCTTCATATTGTGGCATCATTCTTGGTGAGGGTAAGATGCTACTCAAGGTCAGGGTCATACTGGCCTGGGCTACATGCTCAGAGAGCTCCTCTATGTCTCTTTTCATGTAGTCCAGGGAGGTACGTCTCAGGTCATTCACACCAGCATGGAAAATGACTGAGTCATATTTGTACTTGCCTTGGAGTGACCTGAGTGCTTGTGTTATGTGGCGGATCCTAGCGCCCGACAGGCAGCTCACCTTGACCTTCTCCTTGTTCAGCCTGGTGAGTGGAACGTCAGTGTGCCTGATGATAGAGTCACCTATTACAAGTGTATCAAGTGTGTTGTTTAGCCTTAAGGGCTGTGACTGTTCAACACACTGGCTTTGTGAGCTATGTGTTGCACGTGTTTTGTTTTGGGGTAGCAGTTGCTTGGGTGTCTGCTTTGGAGGTCTCTGCTGCTTAGGCAGATTTTTATTTAGAGCCTCGAGTATGTTTTGTGTGTTTATGTGTTTGGTTTGCTGTCGTGGTAGGTCTATGTGAGACTGGAATTGTAGTGAGTGTGGTTTCCTTCTCCTCCTGACTAGTTACGCCAGTACTGAGTTGAGACAGCTTAGCCTCCAGTTTGGCTATATGGTTGCATCTCTCACATGTGTTGGAATTTGTTGGGAGGAGGAGAGGGTTGTCTGTGTACATGAGGCAGTTGTAACATTGCCTCAAGATTCCCAGATTCACCAGCTGGACCGGAGAGGAGATTGACAACTGACCTTTGGACATGCTAGAACAGTATTGGGAATTCCTTTATAATTGAAAAAAAGGGCCAATGGGGAACAAAGTACTCAAGGGGAGTTTGTGAGGATGTAGTGCTTTTAATTTTTTAGTGCTGACTTATATAATTGCTTTAGTGAGCAAGTGCCAGGCTTTAGAGTGGGAATATGGTGTTTATTATGAGAAGTAGATCAGTTCTAAGGGAAAAAGTGAAGAGCAGACTTTGTGGAGCCGAGAATAGTTTAAACCCAATTAAGTGGCACTGCCCGATGCTGCGCTTTGCGCAAAATCGCGCTAAAGCGGGTTTTATACAGGGGGACTTAAAAGAGCTAGAAATTGGCCCAAAACGGCCAATAGACTACCAGATTGTTGTGCTGGGAACACTCCTCCAGGGATAGATAGGCTGCTCCAAGCTCCCCACTGCCACTGGTGAACAAAGAAGCCTCCCTTTATCCAAGAAAGGAAATGGGCAACACAGGAACTTTCCAAAAGTCCAGAATACAGCAAAGCCTGTATTTGGAATACTCTAGGTCAGGAAAGACGGGAAACAAGGATAATTTTTAATTTTTTTTTGCAACAAACAGCAGGAAAATGCAATAAATATGTAACACAGGCTAGCACACTTGAGTGTGTAGCCTCAACAGGTAAAAGCAACAAACAGGACAAACTTTAAAAGTGCAGGTGCAAAAACAACTTTAAACAGTTTAAAACAGTTCAAGAAGCAGAAATACTTGCAGTTTAGCTAGATCGGACAGTCACCCAGGTAGTAGCAGGAAAACAAACACTTTTATCAGGTTAGCAGTCACTCTTTTAGCCTCTCTGCTGCTAGCACCACTCTGCAGGACCACAAGGAGCTTGGCTGAGTAGTAACAAGCACAAAAACCGTGCCAAAGTGGGTTTTATACAGGGGGACTTGAAAGAGCTAAAAACTGGCCCAAAAGGCCAGTAGACTACCAGATTCTTGTGCTGGGAACACTCCTCCAGGGATAGATAGGCTGCTCCAAGCTCCCCACTGCCACTGGTGAACAAAGAAGCCTCCCTTTATCCAAGAAAGGAAATGGGCAACACAGGAACATTCCAAAAGTCCAGAATACAGCAAAGCCTGTATTTGGACTACTCTAGGTCAGGAAAGATGGGAAACAAGGATAATTTTTTTTTTTTTTTTGCAACAAACAGCAGAAAAATGCAATAAATATGTAACACAGGCTAGAGCACTTGAGTGTGTAGCCTCAACAGGTAAATGCAACAAACAGGACAAACTTTAAATTACAAGCGCAAGAGCATGCTAAAGCTGGCTTTAAAGCAGGGGGTTAGAAAGATATAGGAAATGGCCCAAAACGGCCAATAAGCTACAGGTCACTGGGCTGGAACCACTCCTCAAGGGACAGACAGGCTGCTCAGAGCTCCCCACTCTCACTGGTGAACAAAGAAGCTTTCTCCTATCCAAATAAGGATATGGGCAACACAGGAACTATGACACAGCCCAGAGATCAGCAATACCTGAAGACTGGACTATTCTAGTTCAGTAAAGGCAGGAAACAAGGATTTTTTTTTTTTTTACAAAGTAGCAGAAATTAGGTACAGAAACACAGTAAATGCTTTAATTCGGCTAGCACACTTGAGTGTGTAGCCTACCAGTTAAACTAAGCAAAAACAAACTTTAAAAGTGCAAAAAACTCAGAAATACAGGCAGGAATGCAATAAAACAACTTTGCAGAGCTTATTTAGTTAAAGAAACAGAGAAGTCTATATATATACAGAAAAGCAGCTAAAACACACAGACACTTCAAATGCAGTGCAACCTAGAGCACTTGAGTTTTAGCAATAGTAAGGCAATGAGCTAATGACACTAGGTGAGTTACTAAATCTTGTCATGGATTGAAGAGAAGTATATAACTAAATATAACTAGTATACATTTCCTCCTAACATCCAGCTTTATGGTCTTGGCCAGATATTTAATTCCACCATCCGAAGTGATAGCTTCTTCAAAAATGAAAGCATCCTTGAGAGTGTACTATTCTTCTCACCTTGCAAATTTTTCATGGATCAGCACTGGCATCTCTTGTTAGTAATCTTCCTTCTGTCTATGTGGTCTCAATCCAAAGTTCAGAAGTCATATTGGATCACCTAATCCAGTGACACACAAATGATTAGTATAAACACTTTCATATTCAGTCTCAAAGAGACAAGATCAACAGCAGACGCATTTAGATTTAGATACCTTGATCTAACTGTGCAGTGTGTTAACAGTACCTTTCTTCTTTCCATTTTCAACCGCAAAATGCTTCCTTGGAGACGGCACACCAGATGGAAAACTCTGGATAACCATGGAAATCACAGATTTAATGACATAATGAAACAACCCCTATTAACAATCTTTATAGGAAAGGAATCATGGTAATGTTATCAAGTTTAAGGATTTAAGGCATTCTGTAAAATCTTTGACTAAATCTACATAAAAGATGATTTACCAGGCAATAATTCATCATTTATGAAGCATCACTTGGCTACTCTGGCTTTGCACCACTGTGCAACCCATATCCAGATTCCTACCCTACATATGCAGCTAATGATGTCTCCTAATTATCTGTTAATACTTCCCCTGGTACCCCAAAAGGTCAAAAAGTAACATTTTCATTTTCCATTTTATGGTAGATTTAACTACCCAATTTTGCAAGCTTCTCCAAAAATTAAAACTTTCATCACTAGCAGCAGCAAATGAATCATCTGAGTATCTAAGCCTGTTACTGACGCTATTTCTGACACTATTTATTTTTCCATTTATTTTCTAATGAATTACTTAGTTTAAGAATATGTTCCTAAAATATGGACAACTTCTATAAATGTCCTGTTTCAGAAAAGGTGATACTCTAGCTGTTATTTCGGTTTTTCACTTAGAGCCCTGTCAATTCTTTTAACAGAAAGCATAGAAAAATAAAAAATGCTTACACTTCTACTTCCTCCACCATCTGTCAAACCACATATTCCTTTTTGATTATTTTTATAAGTGTTTTTCCCTTGATACATATCATCTGTCAGCCCCTCTCCAAAAGGTCTCTAGCACATTCATTCTTCCATTACAATGGCCTCTGAGAGAATATCAGTAGTAGTGGGAGCTGACCTGGGGAGGCTGTCATTCAGGTAGTCATAGCAATTGTTTGGTCCCTTCAAAAGGCCTGCAGGTTAAGCAGCTCCCTCTTCCTAGTGGCCTGAGACTCTGATATCATCCTTCCTTCTTTATTTAACAGACTAGAGAACTTCCCTGCAGTCCCTCTCACTGAAGGTATGCCATTCATGGTACAAAACATAGGGTGTTTATATTATGGCTTTTACCCCAACATCTGGCAGCTGATATGTGTTTGCATCACTATGACAGTCTGCAATGCTTTTCCCTATGCATGTACGCTACTGCTCACTCACCCATGTAGGCTTCCTTGAATGGATTGGTATGAGTAAGCCCACATCCCTTTTGCACAGAACTTAATAACACACACTTAATTCTCAGATAGGTGTCAGACTTGACCAGTTCCATCTTCAAAGGATGAGTTAGCATTAGCATCAGTATCGGTTGCTCACTCCTAGCCCACCATTGGCTGAGTTGTTAATAGATCTTGGGTCATCGATTCACAGTCAGGGATTATATCTTTCTGTGACATCAAGTTGGGTCCTTTCTAATTCTCAGTACATTTTTCCAGTCCTGTCATAGAACAGGAACAGCCCTACTACTTTTGCAAATTTTCCTCTTAATAAACTAAATATACATAAAACTGTTGCTGCTTTGCATCTTGAACTTTCCAAAGTGTTTAATGTTCTCAGGTCTGCCTGAATGTGGAATGTAGAATACTTTCCTACATTAGTTCAAAAGCTACCTAAATGACAGAAACCTCATTATTCATTGTGCCAATATACTCTCCTTTTCTTCTAGAGTAGTTTCTGAAAAAAAAATCAAGTTAAGAAGCATTAGTCAAACAAAAGTAAATATCTTGTGAACTGTAACTACTATTATAAAATACAAACAGAAATGTCATCATTAAAGAGTCTTTTTTACAGTGATAATAGTCAATGCATTCATATTCTTTATACTGATACTGCAGTATATTGCAATGTACATAAACCAGAATTATATTGTTTTTGAAGTACTTATAAAAAGCTTTTCATTTAACAGAACCTGTACAATCTCGACATAAAGTTAGACCAGTTTTGCTCAGCCAGCCTTGAACTTTCACAAGACAGCAAAGAATTCCTTTCTGAGTGCTTGTTTACTGACATATTTACATAGCTATGAAAAATCATATTTATCTGTATAATTAACAATACAAGTAACACTGAATATCTTGAGATATATTCCATACAGTGGAAATTTCAACAACAATTTTCTTCAACATCATCTAAGGTTTATCCTGATGCCAAGCAGTAGTTTGTAAGTGACTTGGTTTTGGAAATATTAATGTACATATGGAAGTATTACATATCTTCACAATTACTAATAAACAACAAGCAATGTCTACAGTATGGCATATTATACATGGATGGGGCAATGCATTTTTGACTCATGCCATACATTTCATACCATGCCTCTCAAAAACATATAGCTTTCTCTATTATGAAAATAGAAATGTAAGTATGAAAACAAGAATTAAAAAAACACAGGATTAATATCTGACACCCTAGACTATTAATATTAGTGCCAGTTTGATATTTATACCTTACTTATTCGTATGTTGCTTATTATTAATTGATAAGTCCTTTATTTAAGAAAATCAGCTCCCCGAATGTCAGGACACCACTAGGACCTAAGTGTGTTAAATCAAAGTAAAACAAATTGGCATTATAGGTATAAATGTGTGTATTTTCTTTCAGAACATGCACAGTGGAATTAGCACACTGTATGTGGATATACCAGTGTGTGGTATAGATGATCTCAGTTCAGATGGGGAGGGGAGTTCGCTGCCCTAGCATTTTCATATAGATATGCCTCGAAGTGTAGTACATCAAGTGAGGTAGGTATGTCTGCTTCATGGATAGCTGTTGGAATATAGCTCCTGGCTTCTGATAGAGTACACTCATATAACAATTATCTGACACTCATATAACACTCATATAACAGTTATCTGACACTCATATGACAATTATCTGACACAGTTTACAATCGGTTTGACAAAGTGCAGGATATCGAGATGCACATGTTTGAAGTGCAGTTTGCAAATGTACATAACAATGAACTAAAAATGATCAACTCCACAACTGCTTATGCTAGTGTGCATTTGCTGTTGTGAAGTCGATGTTCTTCATGGAGATTGCACTACAGTGGGGATCAGAAAATGTACCCATTTCCTCAACATAGTGTGATCTTGGAGTTTGTATATATAATTAACAGGGGTTGTGGGGGTGCAGGGGGGCTTGCCCCACTGCAAAATGTTAGTTGGACATGTCTGTCCAGTAAGGTACGCTGGGTAGTGTCAGCTATGTTGAAAATGGACTTGTCAACATTACCGGTTTCAGCTTTGTGCCTTTCTGATGTTTGTAATTTCAAGTTTATTTGTCAAGTAAGTCATTTCTGGATGGAATGCCTTTCAAGGTTTTGATTGTAAACCTCTGACACACATATAACAATTATCTGATACTCATATAAGTTATCTGACATGCATATAACAATTATATAACACTCGTATAATAGTTATCTGATGGTCATATAACAATTGTCTGATACTCATAAAACAATTATCTGACACTCATATAATAATTATCTGACACTCATATAATAATTATTTGACACTCATATAATAATTATCTGCACACCCTATTCTTGAGGAAGAAGAGCTTGCCTTTGGCTTTTTAGTCTGACTTCCAATACCAGGGTTCCTATCTAAGATCTTATCACAAGTGGTGTAAGGTGACCTGCTGCCATATAGGTTTGGCCCCAAATTCATTCCCTTTCATTTCCCCACTTACATCCAGTCAAGCATATTGGCAAAAACCTTGCAGATGTCTGGAAATGTCATTGTCAGTAGTGTTTTCATTGCCCTTGCATGTATGGATTGAGACAGCCTGACTGTTCTGACGTCAGGCCATCATGTTACATATCTACAATGGAGTTGGCATCCCACAGGTCCACCAGCCTACTCTGAAGATTTTGTTCTTAATATTTCCTGAGACAGCTCCCTTCTAGGCTCAGTCTTATGAAACAGAACTGACATCCTGTATTCATATGGCACCACCATGATTTCTGTGGTGAATCTGTACAGTTTAGCAAGTGGTCTATAGACCACAGTCCACTATTACTATATATTTTATCACTAGTAGATGATGCTCATCTAGGCCCTGCAATGTGACACCTTGAAGACCCTTAAACTCATTCTGTACTTTCACTCCTGGCCTCATTCTCATTTATTTGTACAACCTCTTCTTATGTTGTCCTTTCTTCTGTTCTTTCATATCTGTTAGTTCTTTGCAGTTGTTGAAGAAAAGAATGCCATCTTTATTTCTGCCTGATCTTTAATATTTATGAACTGTATCTTTGACTTTTTATCCCATAACCCAATGCCTAGCAGAGTTGTCCAATATTTCCCCAGTGATCCTGAACAATAGTTTTTGCCCATGTTCCATTCATCTGTCAATCTCTTTCTCTGTGGTTACCTTGAATTACTGGATTACCTCTCTTTTTACCTCTCCTTCTTTACACACACACACACACACACACACACACACACACACACACACACACACACACACACACACATATATATATATATATATATATATATATATATATATATACTGGCAGGCATTTTTTTCATTTACAACCGTTATTCACATTTAACTAAGATTTTTCATTTAATTTCCCCCAACTACTTCTTGTATTGGAACCCTTGAGCATTATGTCCTACATCTGATAGTCAATATAACACTGGCAACAGCTACAGGTCTTTTGCTTGTCCTTCAGCCTGATGATAAAGACGTCAGTCAGACATTCCTTTCTACCTTTCTTCCTTTTGTTCCTAATACTCTTGTTCTTTCACAGTTCATTTTATCATGTTGTGAGTCTTACACATCTTCAGTCTCCCTATCCTTTCTCTAAACTGTGAATCCAGCATTCACAATAAATCCCACCTTGTATACTGTCTAGTCTGTGCTTGTGTGTTTATTTAATGTGTACTTTAACATATACTTTATTTTGTATTTAATTGGGCAGGTGGACTGCTGCAATGATCTTTTGCAGACATGACCTGGGAAATTCAAAGTAAGATAGAAAACAGTTTTAATATTTTTTAGTGATCAAAGATGGTTATAAAAAGTAAACAATGAACTTGATATATAACAATGAAATGAGTATGCATTGAAGAAGGTGTAATAAAGAAGTCAAATGATAATTAATGAATTACTTAGTGATACAATCAAAAGCAGATTAAACAGGTAAAATGCAAGAAAGAAGAGAAGAAGTGGAAGCGGAACTGACTGGTAATTAAAGCGCTTGAATTTAGAGGATTCAATGAGACAGTAAAAGAGTTACTTTAGAAACAGGAGGTTCCTTACTTCTGGTGCTAAATAAATTCAATTAGCATTTTCCCACTCCACGTTTAGATTTTAGCTGTTCCTAACAGATGGTCTGGGGTCCTCTTACATATGTCACAGTCCTCAGAACCTTTTGCCCCATATCTCTTATCTGTCATGTGCTTATTAATTTCCATAAGTTTATTTTCTTTGTTTTTCTTACACATGGAGATGGTTGTACTTATGAGAAGGCACTGAGATTTCTGCATGTGCTTTACTGTCTGCTTTACCATCTTCACTTTCCATCTGCTTGACTATTCATCCTCTCATACATTGTCACATAATGCATACACCTCCATATGTTATTCCCTTTATAATGGTTTGATTTATTGTGTAAAATGTCAGTAGTCTCACAGTATCTGGTTTACTGTCAAAATATGGAAAATCAAAATAATGTTTTACCTTTTGATCGAACCAGATTGCTGAAATTGGTAATAATGAATTACCAAAATTTTGGAAATGGTAACATGGAGTCGACATTTGAACAGCAGAAGTCCAATAGTGAAGGTCTGTGTTAAAGGTAATGTTCTTGCAGGGGGACAACCCCACTGCACTCCCCATGTAGGGGTTGTATCCCCCCACATCTCCTGCATATTATATATTCCAACTCCAAGATCGCACTCTAGTGAGAAAAGGGTTCATTTACTGATCCCCACTGTGCTGACTCCACATATTTCCCACTACCCTTTTAACCCTTTTAACCCTCTACCTGTTTTCCTTCTGCCACCTGCTAGCACGCTCCTGCTACCGTTCCACTTTTCTCTTGCCGCTCCCAAATTTTCTGCACCTCTCTTCATGAGTCCAGTACTCTGAAGGACACCTGGGTTTCTCTTGTAACTACTTGAGACTCATAGACTTCACATAACCTGTTTATTTCCATGGTTTTGCAAGCTGTGTTGTGGTTGTGGTCATTTCTCAAGTTCTAATCTCTCTCTCTTTGTTCTCATCCTGGTTTCCTGCCTCATTTGTCTCGTCTCTGTCATACTACTATACTCTTCCCTTAAGCAGTAGAAATGTTCATTCCACTCATATATTGCCACTGACCCCTCGCATTCAGTTCCTTTATAGTTCCTTGCTGCTTTCAGATCTGCCCTGATTTAAGGTGAGGGCATGGTGATGGCGTCTATCCATAAATATTACTTAAAATGTGCAAAATGAGGGAATGACATTAGAACTTGGAATATAAAAGAAGTAATCTGGGTGGACTGGATGGCTTATAGGGAATGCAGAAGGGGTGAAAAGAAAACAGATATTTATGTAGTATCTGTTTACTTTACATGATTCTTATGCACATAGAACATAGAACTTTTAGACAAAAGACAGTAAGTAATGTCAGGGCATTTTCCTTGCCATCCTTGTCCTCTGTTGTTGACGTAATGCTAATGCCTATTTACTAGACCACCATGCCTTTGTAGATCCAGACAAACAGTACCCCTACATAGCCTTTTATACCTTATGATACCTTAGGGTTGACGTGCTGCAGTATAACAGGGACCATTTTAACAGATGGCTTATTTATAATGCCGACATCTAGTCCTCAGATATGCACACACACACACACACACACACACACACTTGCTTCATGTCATCTTACCATCCTGTGGCATACTTAAATGTCTGTCTTCTGTCCTAATTACACTGATCAGAGGATCTTTCTTTTTATGTCCACTTTAGAATAATTGTAGTGCCTATGAGTCTTAGTGGAGATAGGAAGCCTCCAATAGGAAAGTTAGGTTCCCATAAATGAACTAATAAAGTCATGGTGCCTACATCTTTGCCCTACCATTGCCCCAGTTGAATGACTATGGCACGTAGTCACAATGTCATTTTTCAGCACAACTAGAGATCAGTCTTAGTTATGTGAGACAACAGTTGCACTTATCCTTTGGGTCGTTTTGTGAGGTAGAAGAATGGGTAGACTACATGGGGCAAGTGGTCATTAACTACAGATGGTTTCTATATTTCTCTTCATTTTTGCCTATCTGTGACCTTTTACCTACAGAACCTGTTACATAACTATTTACTCTTAAATCACATGTTATAACCAAAAGATGTCCTTACATTCACTGCTGCAATATTCTTAACTGATGGGATTCCCTGCTATGGAAGCCCGAACGTCTGGCCAGTCTACCAAAGACTACTTGTTGCTTTTAAAAGATATACCAAATGTCACCCAAATGCTCCTTCCATAACATAGGGCATAAAGGTGATGCTCAGGCAGACCATAATCAAAACTTCTTTGCTGGCAGTCTGAACGTATCTTTTTACCATCGGTCTGTTTCCCTGTGTCTGTTTTCTGACAGTTGAATGCATTTTTATTCTCCATTGACCACCTACATCTGTTTGTCAACTTCTGTTGCAGCTGTAGATAAGTGCCCCACTGGGTATTTTATTTTTTCTTACCTTTTTTTGTGCTCCTTGGGGTTAACGTCATACAGGAAGGGTAAATACCAGTGTGGGAGATAGATTCCAAATAAAGACCACCAAGATAAGTGCCTTTTTTGTCTAGGAGCTTCTCATAACCCTACGTCTTGCTCTGTTTGTCAGGTGTTCATTTCAAAAACCCATTGCAGTAAACTTTCTTCATTTCTTTCTTTGTATCTTGAGAACCAACGTGTTAAGCTTCCTGTTAATAATGATTTGGTGAATTCTTGGTCTGGTTGGTGTAAACTCATTTTGTTACCCTGTTTAATGTTCAAACTTCTTGTTAATGAAACAATGGAAGGAATCTCCCTCCCTGAGGTCCAGCCATTAGGGAAGAAGAAAGTGGAAAAGGTAAGACCGGAAACTTCCTCTGTCCAGCCTCTGCCAGGTGTTTCTCCTGAGGTCATTACAAACCCAGAGGCTTGCCCGGGTGTCTTGTTGGATTTCTCTGCTATGACCATGTTGGAGGTCGGTGAGGGTCTGGCTGGCAACACGTCCAAAGAGGCATTTCAGGCGTCTGTCTCAGATATTCAGGGTTAACCACAGCTGATTTTTTCCCCAAGGGGCCTAGGGGAGTTCCTCACTTTCTGGTTGGGGAAGAAGTTCCTACTACTGTTCTTGACTGCTGTCCTGGGTCTGAGCCTTCTCAGTTTTTTTGGGGGGAGATGTTAACTTAAAAAGAAACAAAAAATTAAACATGTTTCTTCTGCTCCTAGGGATCCACAAAGTGAGTGGCAGGTCTTCACTCAGGGGCTATTTACTGCTTTAATGTCCTTAAAGCTTCCTCAAGGGATTTCAGCTCCTTCTCCTCCTTGTTCCTCTACTCCCCTACTCCCCTTATAAGGCCCAGAGAACAAAATTCTTCTCAGGATGAGTCAGAATCGGATAATGAATCCCTGACTTATTCTACTCAAATTCCTTCTCCTTTAGACTATGGGTCAGAGGAGGAATCTATCAGTTTAGCTGTTTCTTTTGAGGAAATTTCCTTTGGGAACACACTTTATAGGATGATGGATTTTTTTTAAATGGGATTGTGCTCATGTCTCTGATAACCATAGGAGGTGCTATGAGTTGCTGCAGTTGGAATTCCCTATACCTGTGGCTTCCTCCTGTTTTGGCTGCTTTGCTGGATGTTTTTTCCAGTGCCTCTCATGCACCTGATTCTCGGACCCCTGCTCCTAAGAAGCCTGACAGGTTTTATAGGGTGCCTGAGGATCGTTCTTTCCTATGTAAATTTTCTGCTGCTGACCCCTCTGTCATGTCTGTACCCTTTGATAAGCCATCTCAGTTGCTTCCTTCACTCAAGTTATTACCTTCTGACAAGGATAGCAGACATACGGAAAGGTTGGGTAAGAAGGTTTACAGTTGTGCTACCCTAGCTTTTAGGGCTATTAATTATCAGACCCATATGTGTAGGTATTTGTTGGCTCTTCCTTCTCAGGCCTGTCAGCTTATTTCTGATTTCCAAGGGTAAAAATTCTGTTCTTTCCTTGATAGGGCTTTCCTTTCAAGTCATTCATCATTCTATTAAATGTAGTCATGATGCAGCAGATGCCACTTCTAGGTCTGCTGTTTTTGGTTCAGTGATGAGGAGATATTCTTGGCTTAGGCTTCAAACTCTACCAGACGATATTAAAGCTAAAGTGATGGATGCTCCTCTGGATTCTAAACTTTTGTTTGTGGATGCTGCTGGCTTGTTTAAGTCCCTTCAGGATAAGGGTAAGGCCTTACAAGAGCTTAAACATGTGCTTGTTTCTCCTGTGCCTAAATTAAAAAAAACTACCCCGCTAAGCCTGCCTTTGTTCATAGGCAATCCTGCCCTTCTACTAAAGGTAGGAAGAGTAGCAAAGGGCATCCTCCTGCTAGGGCTACTCAGTTTTCAGGAACTCCAAAGCATATCAGTGGTTGTTTCATTGTCCCTCAAAAGGCCTTAACTCTCATTTCTTTCTTTCAAACTCTTCTTTCTCTAGCTTCCATTACCACCAGGGAGTTTCTGAGAGCTCTGGGATTCATGGCATCCACTGTTCTGATGTTCCCTCTGGCCAAACTTCACATGAGAAAGTTTCAGTGGTTTCTGAAGTCAGAGTGGGTCCAACATGCATATCCTCTAGACTTTGTAGTGCCTCTTCTTCCTTGTCTCAGATAGGAACTTCACTGGTGGGTTCAGCAATTGTCTCTGAATCCAGGGAGCCCTTTTTACCCCCCTCTTCCCTCTCAGGAATTGTTCACAGATGCTTCAGACATGGGGATGGGGGCAACATTTGGCTCCCTAAAAGTACAAGGGGGGGGGGTGATCTCCTTGTCAGCAGAAGGAGCACAACCATGTTAAAGAGATGAAAGCTCTTCTGCTAGCTCTTCAGGCCTTTCATCTTCTTTTTCTCTCCAGGGCCTCTCAAGGTGTTCACAGACAATACCACAGTGATATGGTATATCAACAAACAGGGAGGAACGAGATCTTATCTTCTTTGCCAGTTGGCACTTCTGGTAGGGGATCTTGCTGTCAATTATCAAGTGAATCTTGAGGGAGTTTATATCCCTTCCAGACAGAATATCATGGCAGACACTCTGAGCAGGTCCTTAACTCAGTCCCATGAATGGATGCTTCACAGGAATGGGTTTCTGGACATTATCCACCACTGGGGTACTCCTCAAGTGGATCTTTTTGCCTCCCCTCTGAACAGACAACTTCCTCTGTTTTGTGCCAGAGTCCCAGGCTCTCTGGTGTGGAAGGTGGATGCCCTCTTATTTTCTTGGAACAGATGTTTCTTTATGCATTCCTTCCCCTTCCTCTCATTCTGAAAGTCCTGTTCAAGATTCAACAGGATGCTCCCAAAATCTTGTTGGTGACTCCCTTTTGACCGCAACAGCACTGGTTCCCTCTACTTCTGCATCTAGCCAGGGGCAATCATCACAAGTTACCTCGCAGGGTGGATCGAATCATACAAGGCAAGGAGCTCTCTCATCCATTCCTATCTGTCCATACTTCAACTGACACTGTAGGCAATAGGATTTTGATTCCTCACAGACATCTTTTTTCTGAGGATGTGCTGCAAGTCCTGCAGGAGGCTAGGAATCCTACTACTAGGAAATCCCACTTATCTAAATAGAAGAGGTTTTCTATTTGGTGTCTCTCTTGTAACCTGGACCCACTTACTGTGGATATTCCTTTGGTTCTCTCTTATTTGTGTGAGTTGCTCAATGTTGGTTTGCCCTATTTTTCTATTAAGGCCCACTTATCAGCTATTGCTGCTTGTCTGCCTTTTTCTCCTCCTGCTTTACCTTCTAAATTTGAGGTTAAACAATTTCTTAAAGGTGTCCTTAATATTAGACCTCTCAGGAAGCCTGTTCCTCCTCCCTGGGATCTTAATTTTGTTTTGGAGAAGTTGACTCATGCTCCTTTTTGAGCCTGTGCTTCAGTTTCCTTGCTACATTGTTCCTGGAAGACTGTTCTTTTGTAAGCTCTTACTTCTGCCAGATGGGTGTCTGAGTTGCAGGCCATTATGGCTTGTCCTCTGTTTTTGCTCTTTCATGAGGACAGGGTGTCCTTGCACACTAACCCTTCTTTTTTGCCTAAGGTGGTTAATGAGCTATCACTGAATCAGTCTAGTAATCTGCCTTCTGTTTTCCCCTGTCCACAATCTCACAGTGTGAGAGTGCTGCATACTTTGGACGTGCATAGGCAGCTCAAGGTTTATTTGCATAAGACTAAGGCTATTAGAAAATTTAATCAGTTATCTATTTCTTTTCATCCTAGATCTTTGAGACTTCCTATATCCAAGCAAACTATTTCTTCTTGGATTTCTAAGGCTATTTCCTTTTGTTAAACTTTTCATGGCAAGAGCCTTCCTTCTTCATTCTACTAGAGCTGAGACTTTTTGGGTGCTTTTTTCAAGGGCTTAAATACTAATTCTATTCTTGAGGCAGCTACCTGGACTTCTGCGCATACCTTTACCAAGCACAAGTTGGATAGTATCTCTAGAGCTAGGGCTGGTTTTGCTAGTGCCGTTCTTCATGGCTTTTTAGGGGGTTCTTCTGCGCCTTCCCCCTCCCAAGTCTGCTCTTGACCTTTGACACTCTCCCATCTGTTAAGAATATTGCAGCAGTGAATGTAAGGGCATAGTACAGTTGTATTACGTCTTACCATAATGGTAGATATGCTTGCCTTCACTGCTACAGTATTCACTTCCTCCCTTCATCACCCTCGTCTTTTGCCTTCCTGGATGTACAGGTTATCTCTTGGGTTTCTTGGACTGTATTTCTACTGGGACATTTAGTTCTGATTACAGTAGACTTGAACATCACCTTTATGTCCTGCACTATGCAAGAAGCATTTGGATGATGTTGGGCATACCTTTTAAAAGCAACAAGTAGTCTTTAGTAGACTGTCCAGACATTCAAGCTTCCATGGCATGGAATCCCATCTGTTAAGAATACTGTAGGAGTGAAGGCAAGGACATCTACAATTATGGTAAGATTTTACATAACTGTACTTTATGCACAAGACAAAATTCTTGCTAGATCTTACCATCATTACTGGCTTCCAGTGACTGTAGGGTTTCCTGAAGATTAAAACAAGGAGTGCTTCGATCCTGTGTATCAGAACTCTGAAAATCACTGCTAACTTTATTTTATGTAAAACTTGTCTTCATACTTCAAGAGTTCATAGGTTCATAGGTAGGTACTAGGCTATTGGCCCTAGGGCCTATATAAGCCTAGCCAAAAAGGTACCCACCCAAGAAAATTATTTTCCTGTGCCCCTATTGAGCAGAGCCACCGAGGTGATCCCTGGGGTGAATTTCCTATTTCCCATCCACTCATCAAGATTTTTCTTGAAGAGTGCTAATGAGGAGCTTTGTTTGATATAGATAGATAGTTTATTTCAGAGTATGGGAAGTCTCTGGGATAGGAATCTATCCCTCCAGCATGTTCTGTTTATTGTGGTGACAAGGTTTAGGTCCCTAGAGCATGTAGCTCAGAGGGATTGGGATTTCTTCAAGTGGTGCATGTCTAACAGCTCTGGGTTTGACATAGCTTTGTATGTTAGACAGAGATTGCCTCTGCGTAGGCGATATGTGATGGAGTAAAGCTGGAGTTTTTTGAGACGGTCTGTGTATGGCATCTGTTTGAGGCCAGTAATCCTCTTTGTGAGGTATTTCTGCGGCCTTTCTAGTTGTTGTAGATGTCTTGTGAGGTACATACCAAAAGGGGCGTTGTACTCTATAATGGGTCTAATGAGTAATGAATACAGGGGAACAACCACCTCTTTTTTCCTGGATGAGAAACCTTTTGTGATTAGGTGTGCCACAGAGAAGGATTTCCTGACTACTGTGGCGATGTGATTATCAAAGGAGAGACTACTGTCCACCTGTGTCCCAAGGTCTCTTATCACACTTTTGGTGTTAAGTAGACTACCACCTATGTAGTAGCTCATGTGTACAGAGTTTTTACCAAAGGGGATGACAATGCACTTTTTGGCATTGGGATTGAGGCCATGGCTTTGACACCAGGTATCTGTCTCAGTGAGGCCCTTTTGTTGGATGTCCACATCGTCAGGAGTTTTGATTATGGCTCCTAGTTTGCGAACTTCGTTAGCCAAAGACCTTCTGTGTTAGTCTGTACTACAGAAAAGATACCAAACAGGAGAGGACCCAGGACTGAACCCTGTGGTACTCCACTTGTCACTGGTCTGAAGTCGGATTTGGAGTCTGCTACTTTCACAGTGTGGGTTCTGTCAGTAAGCCAGTTGGCAACCCATCTTGTAACATAGGGATTTATACCTAGTTTAGTGAGTTTATCTATAACTCCAGAGTGGGGGATAGTGTCAAAAGCCTTGGCGAGATCTAGATAGGCTGTGTGAACCACCTTACCCTCATCTACGGCTTTGGTGACTGCTTCAAAGAAGTCTATCAGGTTTAGGAGACATGATCTGCCTTTTACAAACCCGAACTGGGTGGGGTCCAGAGTTTGGAGATTACCAATGTCTTTGTTTATAAGTTCCATGATGATACGTTCATGGCCTTGCAGACCAGGCTCATTAGGCTAATGCGGGCAGTAGTTCCTGGGGTCCGTGCTGGGTCTCCCTTTGTGGAGTGGGATAACTGTCGCTGTGCACCATTCAGTGGGCACAAAGCCTGAAGTGAGCTATGATTGAACATGGTGCTTAGGTGGGGTGCCAGTTCATTCTGTAGTTCATGTATAATAAGTAATAAGTAATTGCTATGTTAAATTGTTAATCGCTATGTAATCCAATGTAACTACTGTCTGTTTATTTTACTGTGGAGCTTTTCTTCCCGGGCCTCCGCTGAAAATGGACCTACGTCCAGTCGGACACTCCCGGTCAACAAATTTAAATAAATAAATAAATAAATAAATAAATAAATGTAGAACGCAGCCTGGGATATTGTCAGGTCCCCTGGATGCCGTGTTCTAGCTTTGGAGAGTGTGGTTTTTACCTGTGCAGCCGTGATTACAGGAACTTTGCATTCTTCTGGTATAGAGATGGGCCCTTTAGGGTGTGAGAGGGTGTAAAGTTAGCACTAAACCTATCTGCCAGGATGTTGGCAATATCAGTTGGTTCTGTATATTTAGTGCCATTGTGCTGTAACTCAGAGCAGATCTGAGTGTTGCCATTGATATTCTTGGCATAGCTATAGAATGCTTTATGGTTGTCTTTAGAATCAGTGGTGGTTTTGTTTTCGTAACTAGCTTTGGAGGATTTTATGAGGGATCTCAGCTTCTTACTGAGGCTGACCAGGGAGTTCCTCCAATCATGGGATTTTACTCTTTTTTTTGCAACAGTTTCTTTTTTCTGTTGTAGAGTTTGTTTATGGCAGGGTACCACCAGATTGGCTTCCTTTTTTTGGCGGATAGCATCTTGGTTCTATTAGGGATAGCACGATCCATGCACTTGTGTAAGTGCTTATAAAGTGCATTTGTGTCATGAAGATTTTACTACTGTACATGAGCACCACTGCATATCCTGAGCTCCATAAAGCAAGGGAAGAAACAAAATGCTGTCATGGATTTATCGAATAAAAAAAACTATAATGCAATTAAAACAATAGATGTCACTATTAGAAGAGTATAGAAGAAGTAACAGACCAACAAAAATACTTAGAAAGATAGATGTGGTAAAAATAACATGCAGTACATGAATAGACCAGGATTTATCATACACTACTGCAAACAAACTAAAGATATCAGCACAGGCAGAAAAAACATAGAAAATATGCAGATGAATATAAAGGAATAGTACAAATTATACAATTCATTGATGAACCAAAAATGTTTTATAGAGAATTGGGAAACAAAGCAAGAGGAATAGAAACACCACCTAAAAAGACCCTGTGGAACATAACAAAGATGCTGAATGGATAAAAGAAACAGTAAAAAGTTCAAATGTGTAGGATATGAAATAGGATGAAGTAATGGCTAAATATATTTATACAAAATTAAGAAAAGCTCCTAACTGGAAAACCCAGGCCCAGATGCAATACCTAACTTCTGGCTATATGCATTAATGTCTTTACATGAGGATTTAGCCTTGGGTAAGAATTACTTACATGTGCATCCCAAACAAGCACCAACCTGGCTAACAACATGGAAAATGATACTCCTCCTTAAGAGTGAACTTGTAAGCCATCCTAAAAACTATAGACCAATAACTTGCCTTCTAACGATGTACAAACTAGATACTGGAACTGATGACAACAGAGTTTATAGTCATTTAGAAGAAACCTCAATCATGGCAATAGAACAAAAGGGTAACAAAAGAAAGTCATATGGAACAAAGGATCATTTGTTGCTAAATAAAGTCATCATGGAGAATTCAAAAAAGGGGGAAGACTCTAAGCATGGCAGGGCTAGGTTACAAAAAACATTGACAGCATCCCAAATTCATAGATAAAGGAGTGCTTACAAATGTATAAGATATAGCCTATACTGATCAATTACAGTACAGTGACTATGAAACAGTGGCAAATCACTTTGCAATTAAGTCACGACAGAGGGCAAATTATTACCCAAGGTATAAAAATTCAAAGGGGATATTCCAGGGTGATTCTTTGTCGCCACTGTTGTTTTGTCTTGCCCTTAACCCATTAAGCTGTTTACGTAAAATATTAGGTCTTGGTTACAATTTAGCTCCCAGAAAACAAATTTGCTTAAAGGTTTCTCATCTTTTTGTTGATGACTTAAAACTGCATAGTTCATCAAATGGGGATTTGACAGCACAATTGCAAGTGGTTAAAATTTTCTCAGATGGTCTTAGAATGGCATTTGATCTTGATAAATGTTCAAAAGCAACATGTAAAGCAGGAAAGTTGCAGTATCAAGAATATTTCATTCTAGGTCTGGAATGTGATATAAAGGAACTTGAGCAGGAAGCAGCGTATAAATATCTGGTAACTGATGAAGGATTGGCAATAAAATATGAACAAATGCGAATAAAACTGAGCAAGGAATGTTTCAGAAGACTAAAACTAATATTGAAGACAGCCCTGATCTATAGGAAGAAAGTCCAAGATATAAACAAATTTGCTTTTCCTGTTTTAATTTACAGTTTTGGTGTGATGGACTGGCCTCAAAAGGTATTGGATCACTTGAACAGAAAAACAAGAAAAATGCTTTGCGCTTATCAAGTGATATATGAAATTCAGTGTATACCAATATTATATAGCCCTTGTTCTGAAGGAGGTATGGGTCTCCTTGAAATTAATTGAATGTATACAGCTGCAATTGTGGGACTACACACATATCTGCCAACCTCATTAGATCCAAATATAGTGAAAGTTTTAAAACACGAGGAGAAGAAGTCTAAGAGGACCTGTCTGATTAGTTTAGCAGAAAAATTCAGGTGTCCAGTGAGGTTGGAAATCAAACCAGAAGACCACAAAAATCAGATGGCAACTGAATGTGATAAAAAACAAACAAACAACAAAATCTATCTATCTATATATCTATATATCTATATCTATATCTATCTATCTATCTGTCTATCTATATATATATATATATATATATATATATATATATATATATCTATATATAAGGAGAAGGATCAGATGAGAAGGAATACATGTGTAAAAGCCATAAATATTGAGCCCAGTATGGAAAACTCTTGGAACAACCTCACATTGATCAGAATTCGATGCAAGAATAGTTAAGGAGAGGTGAATTTAATCCAAAAGATGAAAAGTTAATATTGGCAGCCCAGGACAGTGGACTACTTACATGTTGGTTTAAAAAGTCTACTGAACATGTGGGAGAAACAGAGAAATGATAGGTTCTGTAAAACAGAACTGGAAACAGTCGCACATGTTGTTGTTGGATATCACACACTAATAGCAGAGGGCCTGTATACTGAGAGGCATAATAATGTGGCAAGACTGTTGCAATGGGGATTGTGCAAACACTACAATATTGTAGTAGCTGAGAAGCATTGGAAACATGAGTCACAAAGCATTATAGAAAATGATGAAGTTTATATCAAGTAGGATTACCCATTACCAACAGTTCAGAAAATAGATGCAAGAGAACCAGATATAGTTGTCCATGAAAAGAAGACAAAAGTAGCATTGATCACTGAAAGTGCTACACCCAGTGTTTACAGTGTCTTACGCGCAAAGAAACCGAGAGTCATAAAAATTCCAGGCTTTGCAGGCAGAAACAAGAGCAGTATAGAAAAAAAGATACTCATAGAGTTCCAATAGTAGTAGGAGCAATGGGTCTTATAATAAATTTACAGCTGTATTTAGATATGTTACCAATGCATGTAACTGTATAAATTGCAGAAGTCAGTTCTGGGCACACTGCAGGTCCTGTGAAGAGCACTTTTGGCTAACATCAAAGATTGAAACAATATTCATTTCATGAACTTTAATCAAACTTTGACTTAGGAGTGGGGTCTATTCCCGTCATGGTATTAGAACCCCAAAAGATGGAGAAATTAATCCTAAGGAGCAATCAACAGAAAATTCCTAAATTCCTACAAGTTATACCTAATTTTATTCTTACTTCATGTGCCATCCCTAAACTAGGTACAAATGTGTTAGCAGGCCTTTCTGGTTATTTAAGTGTAGTAAATAATTTGGCCTGGTGATAAAAAATTAAGAAGTTTGTTGTCTCTTGGATTCAGGGAAAGCCTGCTTCATTGGAGAATGGCTATGCCAGAAGGAGGTGAATGCACTGGCAGCTCTTCTTCTTCTTTGTACATAGAGGACATTGCATGACACTTTACACTCTGCTGATAAAGGTCTGTAGACATTAAGTCTTGAGCTGACAGGTTGGTGGATGACAGTGATCATTCTGCCTTGGGCATGCAGGGGCAAACATTTTCCATGACAATGCCACTGCAAGAGTGGATTGGGAAAGAGGCAATAACAGGTGATGCATCTTGCCAGACAGCTGCCACTTGATCCACTATCATACCATAGTCTGCATAGCCCATACAAAAGGGACTCTACAAATATTTTCAAATTATAGGCTGTGGTTTACATTAACTGACACATTTTCTTTGGGAGAGGGGGGTCTCCCCAATGATGACCTATGGTAGTCTGTTCTTGGAAAAATGCAATATTAAAGGTCTAAATGGTGAATGGAAGCAATGCTGGCAAGAAGGATATTTGTGGTTGATGATGGATCATGGGTGGCTATAAGGTGAGGTAATGCAGGGTCTAAAAAGACAGGCAAACTGGAATTTTTAAATAAATAATAATAAAGATGAACTACCACGACAGGGCTAGCCACCTGGTGGTGTAAACCTTGGCTCTAGATGATTGCCACTGTTGAAGTGACACCTGGACCCCATGTGCAAAAATGGGAAAAGGTATTGAGGATGGATGAAATATTACATTTTTGCAGGAAGTCTTATAATTATAGGCATAAAAACTTTTCTGCGAAAGGTATTATCTCTCTCTCCATACCAAACTCAGCATCAGAAGTCAAGGTTACTCTACTAGGAACAGCAGTATTCTTGAGTTACTAAGGCTTTCTTTCACTGCCTCCACCTATGAAACAGTGTTCTCTAAATTTGTTCTGGCACCCTGGAATAGCATTCCTAAGTCAGTATAGAAACTTCAACAGCTTAACCTGTTCAAGTAGTCTAAGAGCATCTTCTTAATGTAAGTAAGTATAGATGCTCTCAAGATAGCAATTAATCTTTTTAACACATCATATGACATATAATTTTCTTATCAACTGTCTTTGTCTATTTCTTGCTAAATATACTCTTAACTGTAGGCTGTAATCCCATTTAATAATTTTTGTCTCATTATTTTTTTTTCAGTTTTACTGCCAGTTCTGCTTGAATCAAAGAAACAGTTAAAACTTTATCATCATTGCTTACCCTTTTTTCCAGGAAGAGCTTTGGTCTTGAATTTCTAGCTCTTTTAATGTGAAATATTATGTTGTTGCACATAATCTATATGCTTAATGATTTTTATTTTGTTAGTGTATACATTGTGTTTTACCAGTGTACCAAGTCCTATATGATAACTATTGCTCCAATAATATCATCTGTCTCTTGCACCTGTACTTTGTTAATGTTTTCATACATGTATATTCTGGCTCTGTATGTATGCTTAAGTAAGTATTCTTCATGTTGTCCTTCACTATAAGGCCTGGGTTGTGGCTGAAAAGGGTCTTCAGATCAGTTTACTTACCTGGTTAACAATTGTTAAATAAATAATAAACAAACAAATAAATAAATAAATGAAAGAAATTCGCTTGGACCCCACTCTTTCCTTAAACCAACAGATCATCATTTATGGGATCTGTAGTGTTGCACTATTTAATTTAAAATTGCTTATCAACTTCCCTATGAGTTTTATTATCTCACTCTCACTTTCTCATTCTCTCTCTAGACACTTTCCTTAGGGATGTTTTTGTATTTCTGAGTACTCAGCTATCCATACCTTAATAATACCTGACAATTGTAATCCAATTTCTCATCACTTTCTTTTTGTTAATTCCTAGTACTGATCTATAGTTGTCTGTTATGCTCTTGGACACTTCTCTTGGTGATTCCCCAAAATGTACCAGATTGCATGTCATGTTCCTGACTAATTACCTATTGTGTGTTTGATGCCACCATTTTCTATACATTATAGGCACTGCCTCAGTTTTGAAAGACCGAGTGTGAACTGAAGAAACCAGCCAAGTTTTTCATTGTTACTACATGGAATTCTGAACTTAATTGCATAATTTGGGTGGGAATTCAATAAAGCCTACACATTTTTTTTGTGTAGGCATCGCAGTTTGATGCCTACATGGGCACGAGCATTTTTAGTTTCAGTAAGCACTGCTTACGGGCGTGCATGTACTCACAAGCACAAAAACTTCCATGACATGCAAATGGCCTCATAAGCAGGTGTATCTTATGCAAATGAGGCAGGTAGAGTGAGCCAACATGCAGAAAGGCATCTGTTCAGACCCCATGTCAGCGCATGCAGTGTGCGCAGAAAAATTCCATGTACAGAAGTATAGACAGACAAAATGGGGTGTAAAAGTGTAGAAATGTAGACATAAATGCCCTGAAAATGTAAGACCACATACACATATGAGCAAAAGTATTAGTCTGTATGCCAGAAAGATTAAAGGGAATAAGTTAAATTCATATTTTTTTTAATAATCTTGGCACGTTTGTGCTATGTGCCGCAATGCACAAACAAGCTTAACAGAAAAAAAAATAGATAAAAAAAAAGAAGTTTAAAGTATGTGACAGAAATGTATTATAGGAGCTTGCGTGGGCTTCCTACAGTGGTGCATTGTTGCTGTTGCTAAGGTAATAGTACAATGAAATGTGTATTTTCTAGGCTGTCAGCACGGATAAGTATTATATTTATTTATTTTACATTTGTTTACAGGGATAGTCCAACTGGATACATGTCCATTTTCAGCAGAGGCCTGGGGAGAAAAGCTCCAAATAGACAAACTTACATAGATTACACAAAAAGTTGGATAACATTAGAAAATATAAAACAAAGTGATTATGTACAATGGCTTAGTAGTGTTCCCTAGTAGGTACTCACAATTCTCATAGACAGACACAATTAAAAGCAAGAGACATCAGACTGGATATAGAGCTTGGTGACACAGTTGCGTGTTATGATATTTACAGATTATGCTTTCAGTTTATAACTTAATCAGGGTTGGTACATGGGCAAAGCCAGTTCACTTTGAGATACTGTTTAAGGTTTTTTTTTAAGAGACTTTTGGAGGATTGTGGGGTTATATAGTTTGGCAATGAATTCCAGGTTTTGCCAACAAAGTTAGCAAACAGGGATTCACCAGCAGAGTTATTAGCTTTGTGGGTTTGGACCAGTAGTTTGTTGGCTGACCATAGGGATCTCAGGTTGCTATATGGCTTAATAATATTTATAAGTGAGGGGGTATCCTCAGGGTGGTACAGAATTTTGTGCACTATTAAGAGCTGATTGAATTTAATTAAGCTGGGCAATTCTAGCCACTCTAGTTGTTTCAGGTTCTGGCAGTGGTGGGTTCTATAGGTGGAGCCAGTGGCGAATCTGGCAATATGGTTGTAGCTATGGGACAGCTTACCTAGTTCAGATTTGTTGAGGTTTGTGAGTACAGGTGAGGCATATAAAAGAGTAGAGAGTAGGTGTGACCAGGCGATTGCAGTCCTAGCCAGTGGGGTTAAAAATGTCTTGTTTCTATACAGTGATCCAAGCTTCTTATTGATGGTCTGTATGGTTTTGTTGACCTATAGGTCAAATTTGAGATTATTGTCTATGATAACCCCTAGAAGTTTGGTGTGTTGATCTGGGGAGATAGTGGTACCATTGTTAGACGTGACAGAGAATGAAAGTGTGGCAGACCTACTAGTGGGGATGAAAAGTAGAAGTTTAGTTTTATTGGGGTTCAACAGTAGGCGTTGGTTGGTGAGCCATTTCTCAATAGTGTTAATGTATTTTGGGTTAGGATTTGCAGTTTGGATGGGGAGGTGGCTGAGCAGATCAGAGTGGAATCATCTGCATGTTGAATACAGTTAGCTTTAGGTATAGCAGTGTGAAGGTTGTTGATAAAAATAGAGAAGAGTAGTGGACCTAGTGTGGAGCCTTGAGGGACACCAAATGTGAAAGGTAGCTGGCTGGAGAGTTTACAGTCCGGTAGGACTGGAACCACTGGATTGCATGCTTATTGAGGGAAATAGATTTTAGAGAATGAATGAGAAGTTCATGGTTGACCATGTCAAAGGCTTTTGATAGGTCAAGAAAGAGGGTGGAGGATAGCCTATTGTCATTCCTGCTTTGGTTTATGGCATTAGTAAAGGAAAGGATGGCTGAGCTGATGCTATGTTATGGCCTGAAACCATGCTGGGAGTTGGATAGTAAGTTATTCTGTGTAATGTATTGCATTAGTTGCTTGTGTACACATTTCTCCTCATAAGTATGCAAATGAGGTAAGGTTATTGTATAGCAGAAAGGAGTAATCATGTCCACATATCCCCTTCTTGTAGGGTCTTACACCAGGTTGATGTTTACACAGGATGTGACTGACGTCAGGGGGTATGTCTCCTCACATCTAAGCTCTTTTAAGCTTTGGTGTGGGTGTTTGTGTGGTGCTCTGCCTGGCTGAGTGTGTTCTTAAAACCAGATGTATTCAATTAGACATTTTGACCTTTGTATAAGCTATGCTGCACCATGCTGCGCTGTGCGCTGTGTCATGCACTGAAATAGGGCCATTAAATTATGTTAATCTTATTGTATCTAGGTGGAATGCATCATAGTTAGCCAATAGCACATTCTGCACCTACAGCAGAGCTTTTTAAAGTATACATACACCCTACATTCTGATTTTCCCCCAATAGTCTTGACCATTGGAGTACAGACTTGTGAATTTTAACTACATCTGTATGTGCTAGATGCTGAAGGCAGTGCTGCTGGTGCTGCTAACATTAGGCCTATGCAGGGAAGGAGAAGAGTGTTCAGGGCCAGGGTAACCTTCCAGGAGCTACATGAGCTGGAGATTGTGGAGCACTACAGGGTGGGCAGGGACATACTACAGAAACTCACTGAGCTCTGCTGCCCTCAACCCAGACCCAGAGCCAACAGAGGGGAACACATCCCAGTGGAAACACAGGTATGTGTAGCCCTTAGGATACTAGCTGCAGGTACTTTCCAAAGACCAACTGGGGACATGATGGGGGTCTCACAGGCATCTGCATCCAGGATACTCCACCAGTTCATAGATGCCATGCTACCCTCATCACTGAGGCAAGGGCCAGCAATATGCAACACTTCTACTGTGTAGCACACTACCCTGAAGTACTGATTTACATAGATTGCACTCATGTACACATCAAGGCACCACCAGGTGAAGAGTGTAGAATCTACGTCAACCACAAGGAGTTCATAGGTTCATAGGTTCATATACTAGGCTATCTGCCCTAAGGCATTTATAAGCCTAGCCCAAATTTTTGTGGCTTACGCCACCCCTTATATGAAAAAATACTGTGCCCATTAGTTTGTTGTGCCTCTGTCCAGCAGTGACACAGAGATGATTCCCGGGGTAAACCTATGATCTCCCATCCACAGGTCTAGATTTCTCTTGAACAGAGTCAGCGAGGTGCTCTGCCTCACATGGATGGGGATTTTATTCCACAGCATAGGGAGTCTCTGAGTGATAAATCTATCCCTCCAGCACGTCCTATTTATAACCGTGCTAAGGTTTAAGTCGCTTGCTCTAGTGGTTTTGGTGGATTTGGATTTTTTGAGGTGGAGCATGTCCATTAATTCCGGGTTGGACATGGCCTTGTATGTCAGGCACATGTCACCTCTGAGCAGACGGTATGCGACTGAATAGAGCTGGAGTTTCTTCAATCTGGCAGCATATGACAGATTTTGGAGTCCCTTTATCCTTTTGGTGAGGAATTTTTGGGGTCTCTCCAATTGCTGCAGATGTCGGGTGAGATACATCCCGAATGGGGCATTGTACTCGATCATTGGTCTGATAAGTGAAGAGTACAGGGGAACAATGACCTCACTAGATCTGGATGTGAATCCTTCATGATCAGGTGGGCAATGTAGAAGATCTTTCTAACCACTTTAGCAACGTGAGTGTCAAAAGAAAGGCCACTGTCAACCTGGGTCCCCAGGTCCCTGATAACCTCTTCTGTGCTTAGTGGATTGCCACCTATATGGTAGCTTGGGGTTACCTTGTTTTTCCCGAAGGGTATGACTATACATTTTTGGCGTTTAACTTCAGGCCATGGCTCTGGCACCAGCTATCTGTTTCCGTGAGTCCCTTCTGAAGGATATCCGTGTCCGATGCACTTTCCACTATGGCCCAGTTTGCAGTCGTCTGCAAACTTTGTCAGCCAAAGTCCTCCCATGTTGGCCTGTACTTCTGAGAAGTAGATGCCAAACAATAGGGGGCCAAGGACCGAGCCCTGTGGGACACCAGTTGTGACCGGCTTGGAGTCTGACACAGCGCCAGCAACTCTAACCCTGTGGGTTCTGTCCTTAAGCCAGTTTGCAACCCATCTTGTGACATATGGGTTTACATTTAAGCTGGTATGTTTTTCTACAATACCCGAGTGGGGTATTGTGTCAAGCCTTTGCAAGGTCAAGGTAGGCTGTATGGACTGCCTTTCCCTCATCAATGGCCTTGGTGACTGTTTCAAGAAGTCGACCAAGTTCAAAAGGCATGATCTTCCCTTGACAAAGCCAAACTGGGTCGGGTCCAATGTCTGCAAGTCCCTATATCTTTGTTTATGAGCTCCATTATGATCCTCTCCATAGCTTTGCAGACTAGACTTGTTAAGCTTATGGGGCGGTAATTACCAGGGTCCGTGAGGTGCCGCCTTTGTGGAGTGGGACCACAGTTGCCATACGCCACTCCTTGGGCACGTATCCTGTGGTAAGGCTGAGATTAAACAGCTGCCTTATGTGCGGGTTTAATTCCTCATTTAGCTCATGTAGCACACAGCCGGGGACACCATCCGGTCCCATTGATGCTGTGTTTTTAGCTTTAGAGAGAGCAGCTTTCACCTGCGCATTTGAGATGTCCGGGAGGCTACACTCGGCTGGGATAGTTATCTCTCCTTTAGGGAGAGGGGGGTGAAGTTTGCACTGAACCTGTCTGCCAGTATGTTGGCAATGTCTGTGGGTTTAGTGATTTTTGTATCATTTTTCAACTAATTCTGAGCATATCTGGGAGTTTCCACCCAGGTTCCTAACATAGCTGAAAAAGGCCTTATGATTGTCCTTTGAATCCATGGCAATTTTTCTCTCAAAATTGGCCTTAGTTGATTTTATGAGTGCTCGTATTTTTTTACTAATAATGATCAGGGGTGACTTCCCTTTTATGGATTTTGTTCTATCATGTAATAGCTTTCTCCTCTTATTGTAAAGTTTGTTAATGGCTGGGGTCCACCAGACTGGACGTTTGCCCTTTGTGGAAAGAGTCTTGGTTTTATTTGGGATTGCCTGATCCATGCAGTCCTGGAGGTGTTCATAGAAGGCATTTGTAAGGGCTTCCAGCTTGGGTTGTGGTTTCCTCTGGCTCAGGGGCCTTGAAGGATACCACACCAGTCTTGAGTAGTGTGAAATTTGCTTTAGAGAAGTTCTTCACTATGGTCTTTTTTGTTTGGGGTGGGGGCGGGATGTGGATTTCCAGTGAGATTAGTTTATGATCAGATCTCACCAATGAGGGATATACTTCCGGTGTGGAGCATTTTGTCCCCATGTTTGTGACAATGAGATCTAGTATATTTTCTCTTCTCGTGGGAACAGTGACTAGCTGTTCCATGGCATTTGAATTTATGAACTCCAGGAACCGTTGGGCTAGAAAGTTAGGGCTTGAGTAATGTTCCCAGTCTATATTCGGGTAGTACCACTCAATCAACTGCCAGGTCATGTGCAATGCCCAGGGGATTATCCTGAATGTGTGTGCTGGCAGCCCTGGCAGTTATCACAACTCCCATATCTGGCATGCATCACAGGTGTACCAGATATTTGCTGGGGGAACAGACCACACCACCATTTACTGGTTATGCCCTGGAACCATGGATGATGACACCCATCAGAAATGCACACAAACACCCATGAAAGAATGCCATAATGAGGCACACACACAAACTAGGAACATCATAGTTTGTTTGGGCTTCTGAAGTCACAGTTCTAGTGCCTTGCTCTATCTGGTGGAGCCCTGCAGTACTTTCCAGCCACATGTGCACATATGTTTACAGTATATGCTGTGCTATACAGTCTGATCCTGTGGAAACAGCTGCAGCAGAATCAGCAAAGAGAAGGGATACACAGCCCCCCACCAGTGCCTAGATGACCACAGTCACAGTCACAGGAAGACTCAGAGGAGGAACCCCCTACTGATGTCCCTGTTGGCAGATGTAGGCATGCTCAGTACACCCTGGCTTTGGCTAAGAGAAAATGCATAGCTCATTCACTGACAACCTAGGGACCTAAGGACTGACACCTTACTCCTTCTCACATACCTGTATTAAACTTGATGCCAGGCAACCCACACAACCAGTACCTTTCCATGTATTGGCTGTGTACTGCTTGTATCAGAGTCAACTCTGAACTACAGTTCTGTCAACTGCTGTATTTGCAAGGTAATCCTCTAACCTACACAGTACTTATAAGGATTAGTATGATATGGTATGCTATGGATGGATCTGCTACATTTATGCAAGTAAATATAGTGGGCTATTTGGACAAACGTAACATCTATATGGGACTACAGATACCCAGTCCACTATCATGTGTCCTTTAATAGTCACTAGGCCTCATGCATGGTATATTCACTACATCAATGAAGGGAGATGTTAAACAGAGGGGTTACATGGTATATGGACAACTGTGTATCCCAGCAGAACATGCGGTGTTGTTACCCCAACCCCAACACAGCAGTATTCCCATATAACTGCTGTAACAGTAACTCATCACTGAAAATTAACATGGGTGATGGCGTTGATGGTTCCAATTTGGAAGTATCCACATCTTTTGGATGTGAGGTAGTATTATGTTGTTTTTTGACAGACTGTCAATCTGTGTGTGGTGTAACATTACTAACCTCTGTCACATATTAATTACACTAGACAGCTGAAGAATGCCATGGACAATTTCAGTGAAGTGCAGTACTGCAGCAACAGGGACAGATGTCATTGTCTGTAACACACAAAATCCCGGACTGGAGTACAGGTAGGTGTGGCCTGGAGACAGTTTATAACTACTGACAATCCCATTGGGCATGTTCCTACACTTAGTTACACAGAGCGCAATTCTGTTGCCCCTTTCCCAAAATGACCTGTTATCTATAGATATGTGTATATATACATACATATATGTATACATATGTATCTGTCTCTCACTATCTCTGTCTCCCATAGATAGTATATCTATATCTATGAATATACAAATAGAGATATTGCTATATATATCTATATATAAAACATACATCTCAGGTCTCTCCCCGTATATCTATGTAACACATACACACACACACACACACACACACACACACATACACATATATATCTATATATATATATCTATATATATATATATATATATATATATATATATATATATATATATATATATATATATGGGTCTACTTCTAAACACCGACACGACGATTCCCCAACACAAAACTCACCGACGCCAAATAACCGACAACACACAAACCCGACACAAACCCGACAATGCAAAACACCGAACACCAAAACACCGACACATGGAACGTAAACAACACGCGACACTACATAGCATACACACTAGCCCTGACCCAAACCCTAACCCTAAGGTCCGACACTATCGCAGACTTCACCTACCTGCACCCTAACCCTAACTCACTTACCCACCCCTAGCCCAAGCTCCGACACTAACGCACACATCACCTACCTGCACCCTAACCCTAACTCACTTACACCCCTAGCCCAAGCTCCGACACTAACGCACACATCACCTACCTGCACCCTAACCCTAACTCACTTACCCACCCCTAGCCCAAGCTCCGACACTAATGCACACATCACCTACCTGCACCCTAACCCTAACTCACTTACCCACCCCTAGCCCAAGCTCCGA